>NC_137786.1:36843919-36920040 GCF_963383645.1 Muscardinus avellanarius | reverse complement strand
ACCTATGAGGTGCAAGAGAAAGTTGTCCTTAATGGCAGGGGTATTACCACACTTCAGATGCTGACACAAACCCACCTGAAGAGATACCAGGCAAGTGTTTTACCAGAGGATGCTGCTGGATAGACACCTGAGGAAGTTCTGGGGAAAACTCCTGGGCCTCGTTGGTTGCCACAGACTATAAAAGCCAGAAAGTGGAAAGCCCAATCGTGGCACAATTGCTGGATTCTGGAGAAGCTTTGCATGTTGTAGGAACTTAGCAGTGTGGAAACTGAGCTGTAGGTCCCTAGCAAGAGAAGCACATTGGAATTAAGAAAACTCTTCCTCTTCCAGTGTCTCTCCAGCTCCTTCTATTGACAAAGCTTAACACACTACCAGTTGGCAAGGGAGTATGATTTGCAGGGCCCATCTTTATTATCTTGTAACAGGCAATGAAGGGCTGATTGGAGTAAAATGGTAAATTTGTAAGTGGCTCAAGCACATTTTAGACCATCATTATGCTAGATGCTTAGAATATAGCAATAAGAAAACATGGCAGGCCTTTATGGAACATATAGACTAGACTTCACAGAAAGAATTCTTATCCAAACAATCACCCTTAAGGGGCAGTGTTTACTTGCAGTGAATTTTCTTTTCATTAGTAAGAAAATTAGGAATATCATGAGAGGTTATTTTGAAGGGTCTCAAAACTGTATTTTATAATTGGCTGTGTTTATTGCATCCATAAGCATAACACAGGTTATTCAATAAGATGTGCAAGTATATTTAAAAATAAAAAATGAAAATGACTCATCAATCAAACACAAAAAAACCCTTCACAAAACAGTATGGAGATCAAGCAATTTGCAAAATATTATAATTTGTATAAAATCATATAAGAAATTATGCCATAAACAATGTGAAACTCTTAGGAAGATGGTTAAAGGACAAAAAACAAATGTCACATATGCATGATTTGAGAAATGGTGGACATTAAAGTTTCAGTGAGAAAATAGAATGATTATAAGGATATGAAAGAAAACGATCCTGGCCTAGAAAAGGGGTGTACCACTCAATGGTTCTTATACTTGTGTGATTATGGGTGCTTTATTGTGGAAGGATATTACATAGATACAATCTGTTCTGAAGGGTCAATTGAAATACTCTGGTGACTCAGGAAACAACGCAGGCAGTGAGAATACTGCTAACCAAACAGAGACAGCTGTGTTGTTCAGAAAAGAAGCAATTGTGAAATGACCTCATTGTCATCTTTAACATTGTAAAGAAGCAGAAATGCTCCAAAAACATCCAAGCTGGTGGCAGATATGAACACGTTTACAAAAGTTAAACGAGGCATCAACTGAAAAGTAATTTCTTCTTCTACAAGGGGAAAAATGAGACCACAAAATCATGAAAACAACTCTCTTAGAGTAGATTCATATATTTATCTCATATGACCATACAATTAATAAGAAAAATTTCTTTCATTTTATCAATATTAATCAAACTTCCCATCTGTAGAGAATCTAAATGTCTAGTTCAGAAAAAGTAATTACCTCAGAAGTCCTTCACTAAAGCTAGGGGTAGTGGTGCACTCCTGTAATCCTAGTACTTAGGAAGCTGAGACAGGAGAATCAAAGGTTTGAGAACAGCCTTAGCAAGTGCTAAAACTCTCAGCAACTTAAGCCCTGTTTCTAAACAAAAAATAAAATAGGGATGGAGGTGTAGCTCAGAGATAGCCCATGCATATCTCGCATCTCTCTCTCTCTCTCTCTCTCTCTCTCTCTCTCTCTCTCTCTCTCTCTCTCTCTCTCTCACACACACACACACAAACACACAAACACACAAACACACGTCATTCACTAAACTATTTAAGATGTTCATCTCTCAAATAAATCACATTTTACAAGCAAACTGATTTTTTAGTAATTCAAAATTGTTTTTTAATAATAAAAAAGATAGAAATTTGAACCTTCATTCTACAACCAACTTGACCTAGTCAGGAAAAATAATTCATGAACCAAGTGTTATGATATGATAGTTTGCTTAAAACTACTAAGAATAATAGCAGAGACTAAAGAATAAAAGGTATGTGAGAGTTTATTGGACTAGAGTATGTTTAAAATTTGTCATATTAGAAAGCTTCTCAAAGGAAATTTAGTGAGGGCTTCTTGGGTTTGTATAAGAAATTAAGCCAAGAAGAGATACAATCTCAATGGAAAAGAGAATACAAAAATGAATTTTTATAAATTAAGTTTACTTCTGGGTTTTCCATCACTTATAATGTAAACCTTAGTGATAAATAAGAGAATAAAAATAAGTACAGAGGACATGAAAAGAGAATCAGTATTATCCACCAGAGAAGTATAAATTAAAGCCCCAAAAGATATTGCTATACACCTGAGTGGCTAAAATAAAAACAGTGACAACACCAGACGCTGGTCGAGATGTGAAGATGCTAAATCACCCAGACATTACTGGTGGGAATGGAAAGCAGCACAGCCACTTTGGAAAACAGCTTAGTTTCCTACAAAAGTGAACATGCAGCTTACCATATGGCCCTGCAAATGCACTATCCGGCATTATTCCAGAGAAATCAAAACTTGTGTGTTCATACAAAATCTATACATAAATGTCAACAGCAGTTTTATTCATAAAAGCAAAAACTGGGAGCAGCCTCAATGTCCTTCAGTGACTGAATATTTAAACAACTACCCATAACAATGAAATACTATTCAGCAATTTAAAAGAGCATGCTTTTTGATATATGTGACAGGATGAGTCCCCCAAAAAGTACACTGAGTGAAAAAATCAATAACATAATATTATAAATACTGCATGATTTCACTTAAATAAGACTTTGAAATGATGGAATTTAGTAATAGGGAACAAATTAGTGGTTGCCAAGGGTTAGGGACCTGGGCAAGAGAGTGGAAGGAAGTTGTGTGGTTATGATGTGAGCACATGAGGGCTCCTGGTGCTAAAGGAACTGTTCTATATCTGACCTGTGGTGGTGGATATGGGAACATACACATGAGCTACAGTTGTATGGAAATAAACACTCTCACACACACAAATAAGCACAGAAAAGACTGGAAAAATATGAGATCACTGTGGGTAGTCATTACCATAGTTAAGAGATATTGTAATATGGATGAGACTTTGGAAGAAAATAGGTGAAGTGCACTTGGGATCTCTGTTTTTCCTTATAAATGTGTGCAAATGTAAAATTATATCAATAAAAATGTCAACTAAGAATAAAGAATATAGTTAAAGAGAATCCTAAGTGTTCAGAAGCTGTCTTTTAAATTTGTTTAAAACCATGGTGGATGTTCTTTGTTCTTCTTAACCGTGTGTGTGTGTGTGTGTGTGTGTGTGTGTTTACATGCATATGAACATGCAATAATGGGGATTAAAACCACAGGAGTTCTCTGAGTTACACCCCCAGCCCTTTTTTTTTTAAATTTGAAGAAAGATATCACTAAGTTGCTACACACTGGCCTCAAAATTACAGACCTCCTACCTCAACCTCTCAAGGACTGGGATTGTAGGCATGTGCCACCACACCTGGTTGCTTTTCTGCTTTTGCTCTACCTTTGAGAATTCCCTTATATTTTTGTATGTTACTTTGAACATGAATATGTTTGTGTACAGTAAATCTCTGGTTAAGAGAATAAAGTTCAGCAGATTTACTATTAATGACAAAACAAAAAGAGATCACCCGAGGATTTCAATTATCTAACACCTTCCTAGCCAAGTGAGGCATAAAAAAAATCAAAGCCACAATCAAGAGCCAACAGAATGGGAGAAGATTTTTGCCACCTACACCTCCAATAGAGGACCAATATCTAGAATATACAGAGAACTCAAGAAACTCAACACTAAGAAAACAAAGCATCCAATAACAAAATGGGCAAGTGAACTAAATAGACACTTCACAAAAGAAGAAATTCAAATGTCCAATAAATGCATGAAAAAATGCTCAACATCACTGGCAATTAGAGAGATGCAAATCAAAACTACCCTGAGATTTCACCTAACTCCAACTAGAATGGCAATCATTCAAAACACAAACAACAACAGATGCTGGCGAGGATGTGGAGAAGTAGGAACTCTAAAACATTGTTGGTGGGACTGCAAATTAATGAAACTACTTTGGAAAACAGTATAGAGAATCCTCAGAAGAATGGGAACAAATCTACCATTTGATGCAGCAATACCACTTCTGGGTATCTACCCAAAAGAAAGTAAACCAAACTACGAAACTAATGCATGTGTATCATAGCTGCACAATTCACCATAGCCAAACTATGGAACCAGCCAAGATGTCCATTAACAGATGAATGGATTACAAAACTGTGGGATATGTACACAATGGAATTTTACTCAGCCATTAAAAAAAACCTCAATTACATCATTTTCAGGGAAATGGATGGAACTGGAGGACATTATGCTAAGTGAGATAAGTCAGTCACAAAAAATAAGAAATCAGATGCTTTCCCTAATATGTGAGAGCTAGGGAGAAATGGGTCATAGGAGGAACTCTAGATGAAAAAGGAAATCCTATAGAGGAGCAAACAAGACAACCTAAAGGAGGAGAAAGGAGGGGGGAAAAGGAAAATCTCTAAACACACAATGTACCTAAACATATTGAACTCAACCACTAAGCCAAGCAAGGGAAGGAGGGATGGGAGGGAATGGGGTGGGAATTGGGTAGGGGTTAAATCAGTGATGTGTACATGTATGTACACACAAGTTTTTTACCCCAATATGATGTATGAGTATAATGCACCAATAAAAAATTTAAAAAAATCAAGAATTCATGGTTTTTAAATTAGTGGCAATTTAAAATATTGAATAATTACATCATTGAAGATGAATATAAATTCTCATGGTGGTTTCCTATCAGTCATTTATCATCAAGGACACCAGTTGATTTGAAAATGTAAAAGTACTCGGTGAAACTTATGCTGGCCTTGTAATGATATGTTTATATTTAAAAAATAGCATTATACTATCAGTGATGATGTGCATATTCAGGTCCATCTACTTTTATAAAACAATAAATATTTTCAAAAGTCAAAGAGAAAAAAATGCTGTTCTGAAAAGCAAATACAAAGCTGGGCATGGTGGCACATGCTTATAATCCCAGTATTTGGGAGGATGAGACAGGAGGGTCCTGCTTCAAGGCCAGCCTCAGGCTCTTAGGCCCTTTGCAAATTAATGAGACCCTGTTTCAAAATAAAGAATAAAAAATGGGGCTGGAGGTGTAGCTCAGAGGTAGAATGTGCCTGGGTTCATCCCCAGTACTGCAAAATAAGTAAATACATAAATAAATAAATAAATAAATAAATAAATAAATAAATAAAAGCAAGTACAATTTTTTTTTTTACTTTTTGTAATGGTGCTGTAGGTTGGTATGTAGATTGGAATAGATAAAACTGGCTACAGAATGTTGAATTAAATACTCTCTCTGATGTACTCCCTCCCCACACACCATGATTGATTGAGGGCATCAATAGCACACACTGCAGCTGAAACTGCAATAACCATGAGGTTATTCTTGAGCTTGACATTCTGTGGCATTTTCTCCTGTGATGCACTGCTAATTTATAAAAATTGTGGAGACAAAACACTGAGAAAGTAAACAGAAAGTGACATGTGAGAGTCTAAGAAGCTTAGAAGATATTAAACTTTCTTTTGAGTTAGGGAGAAAAAAAAATTGGAAATTAGAGGCAGCCAGAAAGAAAGATCCTTCAGTAAACACCATAGATTTCCAGTGAGTTTGTGGAACTCAGATACTATGCCTCTGATGTAAGGGTAGGATGGGAATAGTCAAGCTTTCATAAAGACAAAAACCCATCTTTAAAATATTTCATTCTCTGAGTGAAATGAGCTGCTGTATTCATGATTCCACCACACAACAGGAAGAAAGAGAAAACTCCTCTTAAGAGAAACTCTGCAATAACCTCACATTATTGTCAAAAATTTCCACACACAGATTTTCCAGGTGTTTAAATCACTAGACACAGACTTTTTTTTTCAGTACTGGGGACTGAACCCAGGGGCGTTCTACCTCCGAGCTATACCCCAGCCCTATTTTTTGTTTTATTTTGAAATGGGGTCTCACTAAGTGGCAGAGGACCTCACTGAATAGTTGAGACTAGCCATGCAGCATGCACCATCATGCCTGGCTAGGCACAGACTTTAACAGAGATTTGTGTGTTCCCTGGGCACAGTGGCCCAGGCCTGTAATCTTAGTATTAGGGACACTGAGATAGGAGGATCTCAAGTTTTTGGCTAGCCTCAGCAATTTACAGAGGCTCTTAGCAATTTAGCAAAACCTTGTTTCAAAATAAACCAAAAAAACAAAAAAAACTAGGGCTGAGGTTATAGCTCAGAGATAGAACACTCCTGGGTTCAGTCCCCAGTAGTATAATAAAATAATTGAATCCTCTCTCTCAGTCTCACAAATCCTGGGATTACAGGCATGAACCACCACACTGGGCTGGAGAATTAATTCTTAATTGATCTAAAAGGTAACAGTTTGCTCAAAGTAATAATAGCAAAAATACATTGTGTTACCTATAGTTATATATGTGCTCATGTATGCTTACATAAAAGTAGTAGCATTGATATTTGGGATGAGAGGGAAAATTAAGATAATTTTAATTTGTGTGTGTGTGTGTGTGTGTTTGTGTGTGTGTGTGTGTGTGTGTGTGTGTGTGTCTGTGTGTCTGTGTGTGTGTGTCTGTGTGTGTTACTGGAGATTGAACCCAGGAGAATCCTGCTTCTGAGCTATACCCCAAGCCCTATTTTATTTTTAATTTGGAAACAGGGTCTCACTTTGCTGACAGGCTCGCTAAATGGCCGAACTTGCAATCCTCCAGTCTCAGCCTCCAAAGTACTGGATTATAGGTGTTTTTCACCACATTAGGCAGATTTTTTTGATTGCATAAGTTATTCATATTACCTGTAAAATTGTATAGTGTTAAGTAGACATTAGTGAGTTAAAAATGCTTATTGAGAATTCTAGGGCTACCACTACAAATATTTTTAAATAAAATAAATATATAATTATCTTTTAAGAAAGAAGAGAAAGTAGAATTACATAAAATATTTAATTAAATCACAAAAGAACTGGCATGCTAGTATGCATCTATAATTCCAGTACTTGGGATGCTGAGACAAGAGGATTACAGGTTTGAGGCCAGCCTCAGCAACTTAGCAAGACCCTATTTTAAAAAGAAAAACCATAAAAGTAAAAAAAGACTGGGGGTGTATCTTAGAAATAGAATACCCTTGGTTATAACCAGCACCAAACCCACAAAAGACAAAAAATGGGGAACATCAATGATACAAATATACCAATTAAAAGATAAAGATTGCCAGAACACAACAAAACTAAGGCCTCCCAACTACGCATTGTCTAAAAGAAATATAAAGACACATATACATTAAAAGTAAATGATGAGCTGGGCTAGGTGGCTTATGCCTGTAATCCCAGGACTTGGGAGACTGAGACAGGAGGATAGCAGATTTGAGGCCAACCTCAGCAATTTAGTGAGTCTCTCAGCAATTTAAGGACACCCTGTTACAAAATAAAAATTAAAAAGAGGGTGGGGTGTAGCTTGAAGGAAGAATGTCTCTGGATTAAATCTCTAATAAAACACACACACACACACACACACACACACACACACACACACACACGCTAAATGAATAAGAAAGAACATACCAGGTCACACTACTACAAAATAAAAGCAGGAATCGCTACATAAATTTTAGAAAGATAACACTTCAATGCCAGGAAAGTTATAAGGACATTACATAATGATACTGTTCAATTCTTCAGAAGGTATCATTTTTAAACATGTATGTACCCAAAAATAGCATCAAAGTACATGAGGCAAAAACTGGTGGAACTACAAGAAAAAATAGATGAATTTATGATTATAGTTGTCTTTAATGTTTTTCTATCAGAAATAGATGAAATTTTCAATATTTACCAGAAATTGATTCTTCTCAAGCTTATGTGGAATGTTCACCAGGATAGACTATACTCTGGGCCATACAAACTTAGAAGAATTGAAATTTAAATAGTATAAATCATATAATGTCTTTGTTCAAACCACAAAGGAATCAAACAAGTCAATAACAGAAAGGGAGTTGGAAAATATTAAAATATTTGGGTATTGAAAAATATGTTTCTAAGCCTCTGTCATCATTCTTATTTTTTATTTTATTTTTGTGGTACTGGTGTTCTACTTCAGTGCCATGCCTTCAGCTCTATTTCATTCTTTATTTTGAACCAAGATTTTACTAAGTTGCTGAGTCTGACTTCTAGCCTGCAATCCTTCTATCTCAGCCTCCCAAGGACTGAGATTACAGTATTCACCATCATGCCAGATCATTGCCATTCTTTTAAAATATATCATTTGATTTTTTTTCTCTTCAGAAAATTTCAGTACTGATAAACATAAATCAACATTCTTTACAGACATACGAACAAGAAAACATGCCTCAGATACAGATTTATTAGATTATTAGATTTATCATTAGAATTATTAGAATTATTAGATTTATAAAGCTGACCTACTTGAAGTGGGACAAAGTTTCCTTTCACCATTCCCCAAAAAGCTATTATAAAGGAATTTAAGAACATTTCATAGTGACACAGAGCTCAAGGTAAAATCCCTGAATCTTGCTTTTCACAGTGGAAAATAAATGAAATTTCTATAGGATGTTAGTTCTTTTTGCTGAGATTGGTAAACACAATGTGGATTTGTGTGCAATGGTTTCAAAGAGTGCTACTCTAAAATATAATGTTTACTAATAGGAAAACTATCATTAAACAGAATAAATAAATAATGGTTGGATTTTTAGCTCCTTGATTTATTTTTTAATTTTCAAATATTTAAAATTTTATTATTTTATACTTAATTTGGTCACTTTTGGATTTATTTTATTTTATTTTTTATTTTTTTGGTGGTACTGGGGTTCCTGGAAGCCCTTCTACCTCCGAGATACACTCCCAGACCTATTTTATATGTTTTTATTTGGAAACAGGGTCTCTTAGGCCAGCGAGGCTGGCTCTGAACCAGAGCGATCCTCCTGTCTCCGCCTCCAAAGCGCAGGGATTACAAGCGTGCGCCACCATGCCCGGCCACTTTTGGATTTAAATACTCAATTACTTCCTTAACTGTTACTCCATCCTAAATACTGTGTTTAATTTCATCCTACTTACTCCCTTTTTTTCACTATTTCCTACACATTCTGTCACGGGAGAGGGCTGATTCCTCAACTCAGGATCTGCATGAATCCTCGACATACATGATAGAAAAGAATTTCAGCACAAGCCAGTCAGAGACATAGACGGCGGTTCACTTAGCAAAGTGAGAAATACAAGTTTAAGCGAGAATGTGGACTTCCTTTGAGTGTGAGAGAAAGATGCTCTGGG
Organism: Muscardinus avellanarius; assembly: GCF_963383645.1. NCBI lineage: Eukaryota > Metazoa > Chordata > Mammalia > Rodentia > Gliridae > Muscardinus > Muscardinus avellanarius. The sequence continues at coordinate 36,910,604 of NC_137786.1, read as the reverse complement.
AATGCAGGGCTCTTCTTTTACAGAGGACTTTGAGAGCGGTGGGCCACTGTGAGCATGTGTCAGGAGACTAAGCTTGTTTCCCTTAATTTGCTGGATGGGCCTTTTAAGAATTTAGGACTAGACTTCTCTTATCAGTCTAAAATACATTCTGTAGGTTAGCAAAATATATGTACCAATTAACTGGATATAGAATACTCTAAGATTTACTGAACTTTTATTTACTGAAACTTTTAGAAATTTAGGCATCGAGTAAAACATCTTTGGAGTGAAGGCCCTCAAGGACCATCATAGAGATTTTAGATTTAAATCTACAGTCTCCCTTTTTTTCTGTTTATTCCCCTTCTACCTATTACTTTTATTTTTCCTACTTCTGTAGGATAAGATTCCTTCTGTAATAATTAAGTGAAACCAATTTTTTTTCAAACTATAGATACTCTTTGTTACTATTTGGCATAAATTATGCATTCGGTCTAGTTACCTGTAATCTACTTCTACTTTAAGACTTGAGTGAGATCTCAGTGCTTATAAACAGCCTGTTTGGCTTAGACCAGATTGCTTTATCAATCTTTTTTTTTCATATTTATTTTTAATTGGTGCACTGTATTCATACATCATAGTGGGATACATACTTTTGTAGACATACATGCACACATTGCCCAGTCAGCCCCCACCCGATCCCCACCACGTTCTCTCCCTATCCCCCCCTCCTATGCTTGGCTTAGTAGTTGACATCTAGTATTATAGCAATTTATCCAAAATTAAAAATGATAATCTCACATAACAGTTTCATTTGTCTGATACCAAGCTTTTGATGACTTAAAGATAACATTTCAATATTTCTTTTTGCTTTCTTTCTTACCAGAGAATCTATTTTTTTCTATTTTTTTAGGTGAAACTATCATATATTTATATATTTATTTTTCAGAAAAAAAAATCTATCCTAATATGGAATATGGACTCTAGGTACCCACATCGATCTTGAAAAAGAACAAAGCTAGAAGATATATATTTTCTGATTTCAAACCATATAAAGCTACAATAATTGAAACAGTGTAGTACTATTCTAAAGGCAGATATATAAACCATTGGAGTTAAATAAAAGCCTAGACCTAAATTCTTCCCTATATTGTCAAGTTATTTTTGACAAGGTTTCCACGAACATTTGGTGGTAGAAATAATAATCTTTTAACTAAATATTGTTGAAAAATAATAATTACATGGAAAAGAATAAAATTGGACCCTTACCTAATCCCATATACAAATATTAACTCAAAATAGATAAAAGACCTAAATATAAATCTTAAGACTATAAACTTTTAGGAGAAAATCTGGGTAATAAAACCTCACAACATTGAAATTGGCAGTGATTTCTTGGTTATGATTTCAATGGCACAGGCAACAGAAGAGTATACAAACTCCCTAAAAAATAAAAGAAAATATTGTATATCCAAAGACAATGTAAACAGAGTTAAAAGTTACTAATAGAATTGGATAAAATATTTCCAAATGCTATATCTGAAGGTATATTAATATTCCAACTAGAAATCCTAAAAATTAACAACAATAAAGGCAAACAACACCCTTTAGAGATAGGTAACAGACTAACATAAATAATGAATCTCCACAGATAACCAATCTTAGTTGTCTGTTGGATGGAAAATCTTGTTTCTCTAGTTCTGATGTGTGTTACCTATTTCTTCTTTGTAGTTAATCTCTTTGAGTATTTTCTCTAGTGCTGGTTTTGAAGACATAAATTCCTTCAGTTTCTGTTTGTCATGGAAGCTTCTTATTTCTCCATCTAATTTGATAGAAAGTTTTGCTGGGTAGGAAATTTTTGGCTGGAAGTTGTTTTCTTTCAGAGTTTGGAATATGTTACTCCAAGCCCTTCTGCCTCTCATAACTTGGTTTGGGAAGTCTGGAGTGATTCTAATTGGTTTGCCTCTGAATGTCACTTGGCCCTTTGCTTTTGTTGCCTTTAAGATTCTCTGCTTGGCTTCCACATTGGTCATTTTGACAATTATGTGGCGTGGGGATCCTCTTCTCCGATCCTGTCTAAAGGGAGTTCTATAAGTTTCCTGGACCTGCGTATCAACCTCTTGCTCTATGTTTGGAAAATTTTCTGCTATTACTTCCTTGAAGAGATTGTTGATCCCTTTGGTTTCACTTTCTTTTCCCTCCTCTATTCCAATTATTCTTAGGTTAGCTCTCTTAAAATGGGCCCATATTTCTTCAATATCAGATTCCTGCTGTCGGATATTTTTTCCTAGATTAGAAACTATGCGTTCATTTTTGGAATGATCATCTTCTAAGAGCGAGATTCTGTTCTCCATGTGTTCTAATCAGTTGTTTGTGCTTTGAATTGAGGCCTTTACTTCATTAATTGCATCCTTTATCTCTTTTTGGCTCTCTCTGAGTTCTTTTCAAAGCACCTCTATTATTTCTACAGTTATTTTCCTGATTTGATCTTCTAGAAATCTCTGATTTTCTGTTTTATCGGGTTCTGATGTTGTGGGGTTGTGAGCATTCATTGCTCCAGTATTATTCCTCTTTCCCATGATTTCGGAAGTTTGTGCCTTCTCAGGGTTCTTCCCTTGGGTCACTATGACTTCACTTAAGGTGTTCTGGATCTCGAGTCAGTAGTATCTCAGACCCCACTACTCCTTTACTGGGTTGTATCACAGAGTTTCCGACCCAGAGAGTCGATAGAGGCTGCTTTAGACCGTGGGGGGTGCCAGGTTGCATGTTCTCCTATGGTGTGATATCACTGCCACCGCCCCTCTCCCACTGGGTCAAGTCCCAGTGAGTACAGTACTGGGTTTTCTCCGCTGTGGCCTGCAATTTGACTCACTGTTCTTGAGTATGCAGATGTAGCTGTAGTGAATTCGGTGCTGCTGCCGCCAGTGGCAATATGGCGCCGCTGCTACGCCCTCGGCTGTTGGGCTGGCGTTTTTTTTTTCTTGGTTTTGATTTCCACTCTGAATCCCTGCAGCGTGTGCTGAGCTCAGACACTGGGAGCTTTAGATGTCCTCTGCGCCGAGAAATCCCGCCTGGCTGTTCCGCAGCGGCTCCCCTCGGCTTGCTGTGGCTGTCCTGTGATTTCGCCGGCAGTATGGTGCTGCTGCCGCGTCTGCCGCGTCCTCGGGCGTGAGGATCTCCTCTGTGGCTCTGTTCTCAGTCTGCTTTCTCTCTGGAGCCTGGTGATTTTTTTTGTTTCTCTGGTGATGTTGTTTTCTGGCTTTGAAAGGCGCTGATTTTGTGGTAATGGATATTTGTTGTTAGCGGGGCTCTTAAGCCCCGCTTTTCTCGGTCGCCATCTTCCCGGAAGTCTCTGCTTTATCAATCTTGTCACTGAATTCCTACTGTATTATCAACTGGTCTCACCAATATATAGGAAAATAATTGGTTCATAGGCCCGATTTTTGTTTTAGATACCTTATAACCATACCTCTCCCATGTACATACAATGAGGTATTCACAATCAGGTGATTAATCTTAATTAATTGATTAGCATCAATAGCAGAATTATTAGTTTCTCAGATGATTCAACCATTTTCCACATGTAGAACAATTTAGACACGACCAACTTTAAAAAAGAATTTTCCAGTGAAATTTCATTTTCACCAGTGTGTGTTCAAGGAATGACAGTTCAATTTTTAGATAGAAAGGAGTCTAGAAAAATCTACAAAAAGCCTTGCAAACTGTGAAGTTCCACAAGTTTGTTGACATCTGTAAGCTGGATAGAATGAGCCCTGATTAAACATTGCCACCATTGTTCAGAGAATAATAACTCTCTCAGCAGCATGAAAGGAAAAGGTAGGAAGCAGAAAGGTCAGCAATGTCCTTAGAAAGAGTTCAAAAAAATGGGTTAGCAGATGCGGGTTTCTTTTTAGGTCTGCCACTTATCTGTTCTGTGACCTTGGACAAGGGCTGTGTCTCTGGAGCCTTGTTTTCCTCTTTTGTCAATGAAATGTGGATATTCACCATCTCCAAGCAGCCTTTTTGTAGACAATAGACTATGGCTTTGACAAAGCACCAGAAGACCTCTCAGACTCTCAGCAGTGATTCCAAACAAAGCAAGAATCATTTTATAAGGGCCAGGGAGAGGGAAATTGTCCAATTTAATGGCATAAATAACTATAGCGAATGCTTGATTAAAATATATGTTCTTTTTAAAAAAATTATGAGTTCATAATTTTAACATAGAGTTTCAACTACAATTTCTGCAAAAACTAACTTACACTGCATGGAGTTTTACAGTTTTTCTTTTTTGTTTGTTTTTTCCCAAATGAATGTTGAGCAGAAGGCTTTTCCATGAGAGGCGAGTTTGGGTGTTGAGAAGTAATTCTAAGCTAGAAGTATATGATGGTGTGGATCTGATGTGTTTCAGTAACTCTAACTTCCACTTTCAAGTTTTGATACTTAATGGAGCCAAAATAAAATTGCACAAGTTTTTTTTTATTTCCATCTATTAAATGGGAAGAGTATTTTTATGAAAATTATAGGAGAAGGCAGAACTGTGGCTCAGTGGTAGAGGTTTGCCTAGTATGTTTAAGGCCCTGCGTTCAAATTTCAGTACTACAAATGAAGAGTACAAGAGGTTGAAAAATCAAATACCTACAGGGGCTTCAGAGTTAAATAAAATGGAATAAATGTGTTATAAGCGGCAGGTAGTGGCAGGAAATGGAGCACCCTGGAGAGATCGTAGCCCTTTTAAACCAGCTAACGAATCAACTGAGCAGATTGCTCGGCACGTGTTGTCATGTCTTTTGATTTTTCAAATGTGTTTTATATGTGAATTTCCAGATTTTTGGCATCTCATTTAAAAGCTTTGCATTACTGTGCAGATCAAACATATGTCTGTGGGTCACCATTGAGCTCTGTTTTATAGCATGCCATGAAAAAATTAACAGAAAAAAAAAAAGATTATACCTGATTCTGTCTCCAGGTCCTCATGTTATATGTAAAGAGACCAAAATCTCAAGGGATAACCTGGTTGGTAAACTATTTGTAGTCAACCAACATCCCAGATATTACTCTAGAAACTGGAGATGTGTTCATGACCAAAGATACTGTACATTTTAGATAGTTTAGACCTTCAACAATTAATTTAGCTTCTCTTTGAATATATTTACCGCTCCTACTGTACAGTGGACTTGATATAGTGATGGGCTGGATCAGGCATGCTTAGCTACTGAAGTGTTCATAATCATAAATCTCCTGCCCAGAAAATTGGAGTGTGCTGCAGCCTCTTTCTTCAATATTTCATCAATAAAGAGAGGAGTAAAGGGAGTAGAGGAAATGTGTGGAAACAATGGGAAAAGCCTTTCTTTTACATATTTGAAGGTAGAGAGCAACTGTAATTCTTACTAGTGTGATCATTTCCTGGGTGATATGACTTGGATTTCTTTTGTAAATCTATGGGACGTGAACATTTTCCCAGAGTATTGTGCTACTGCTTGGTGAGGAGTTAGTGAGACAGCAGAGCAGTAACACCTTGCTGGCATTTGGTGCTCAGATGGGCACTTCCCTTCCCACTAGGTCCTCACTCACTCTGTCTGGGGAGGGGTCTGTAATGTTTTTCTCCTCATTTAAACAATGCCTGTTTTTAAGATCCTGCATCTGCTATGAATTGGGATGCCTTTTTTCCTCCACTGAGTACTCATCTTTGTTTCTTTGTTAAAATTTTCTTTATTGGTGCTCTGTAATCATACACCATCATGAAGTACAGAGTGATAGAGACATCCATTCAAACAGCTCTCGGTGAGCCTACCCCAGCTCCTACGTGACTTCCTCACCCTCCCCATGGGTGACATTGAGATTGGTATTGATTCATTTGTGTATATATTTCTTGTTCCAGGAACAGATGAAAGTTTCTTACAGGCATATATAAGGAAGTCATATTTTGGCCCTCAACTTATTGAGTATTCGTTTGTTTAGAACAGTATGATCCTAAACACACCTATGTCCACTTTATTTAAAGCCCTTTTAGATTCATAGAAAAATTGAGCAAAAAGCACAGAGTGCCTACACAGCTTCTGCCTTTGTAATTGTATGGTCTTCTTCACTATCTACATCCTGCACCTGCAGTATCTTTGAGAGGTCAGCCCTCACCCTCCAAGAAGGACACATGCACATCTCGGCTTTAACTTGAAGCTCACTAGCCATTTGAAGTATGGCATATGCATTTTCCTGTTCTTCTACTTTAACTCGTGGCTTGTTAGCTATTAAAATCATGATACAAGTATTTCCCCATCCTCTTACTAATTCTCAAAGAGTCAAATAAGCCTCAAGAACAGGTGTATCATTAAAGCCAGTAGAGTCTCAGCTTAACCCTAAGGAGAAACAACGTAAAGGGTAGAACTGTTGGAAAGTTACTCAAACAGCAAAGCTCAGGGCCCTTAGCTTGCTATTTGCCATCCTTTGTTTTCTCTCCCACTTCCCACCTCCATGTTGTCTTAACAGCTACAGTAACTCATCCTTTTCACTAAGCAAAGCTGTCTATACAGGACGTGGCATCCAGGTGAGAGAAGTAGTATTTAGCACCAGGATGACCAGGCCATGGTTAAGTATCTCCAACTCTCCTCCAAGATTAAACTATTCCCCCAACAAAAGAAAAACAGACCTTTGAAGTGAACCTAAAGCCAATTAACTTTTCTAAACTCAAGCCCACATTTAACCACCATTTCACATAAATAAAACCAGTGCCCTTCTTTGTCCTGAGAGCCAGATTGATACTCCTTTAGTCAGTGCTGTCTCCATCCTGCTCAGGCAGGAAGTCCCAGTAGAGTCTTGTTCTCCCACAGCTGTGCCTTTATCTAATTCTTCTGACAGCACAAGAACCCACGGAGCTAGTAACACTTTGGTTAGGATCAGTGAGCCAACATAACAACTCTAAAACTCCATAGTTCATACTGGGGTTCACTCTTAGGTTTGTCATCATTCTGTGGGTTTTGGAAGATGTATAATGTCAGATATCCACAACTATAGTATGATATATATTAGTTCCATTGTCCCCACGCCCACCCACTCCTCTGTGCTCTGGGAATTCATCCCTCCCTCCCTACTTTCCTGGCAATACTATTAGGACAATATGTGAAACACGTAACATGAATTATCTCATGGAATCTACTAAAAACCTATGGTAAAAATAGAAGCATTTCCTTTGTATGGATCAGAAAAACAATCTGGACAGATTTAAAAACCCTTGTGAAATGATACAACCAGGACATAGAACCAACTGGAAGCAAATGGACCAGACACCTAATAAGATTTGCAGGGAACTTGGTTGACATAGAAATAATGAACCTGAAAAAGTCACTTAGTATTCAAACTTCCAAAAAAAAAAAAAAAACTTCAATAAGAGAAAGAGGGAGGACTGAAGAAGGATATAGTTCAAATAATACTATGGCAGTTATAAAGGCATTACTACCAAACTTACTTGTGTGGAGAGGGAGGAGAGAAGAGCAAATGGGATGTAGAAAAAAATACAAAAAGCTGTGAGCATGTTTTTTTTTTAACATTAAATTTCACTAACCTGTATAACTGCAATGCACTAATAAAATTTAAAAAAAAATTTAAAAAAGAAAACGAAAACTTAAGGCTCCCACCCTTGGATAATCAGAAAGTATGCTTAAAAAAAAAAAAAAGCAAAAAACATCCCTACAAGTGGCAAGTACTGTGAGAGTTTCCAAAGGCAGGATTAGAGTGGCATGAAGAAACGGATCTTACTACCAGGACAGAGTCTGCAGGACACCAGCTCAGCAGGGTGACTTCAGCTCTGTGGATCACAGGCTCCTCTGGCTCTCATTTTCCCCTTTCTGAGAGGGGACTTTTCTATTTAATTGTTTTTCTAGGGATAGGAAGAGGCATATAACTTGAACTCTGTGCTCTTAGCTCATGGGACTGCAAAGAATTGCATCCAATTTTGATGGAAAGGGCTGTATACTAGCCAGAAATGATAATTCACAGAGCCCATGTGCATATGAGTACAAAATTAAATTTATTTTGTGTTAAACTACTAAAATATTTGTCTTTTTCACAAATCAGGGCTTCATCTATAGTAACACACTTTCAGTAGTAAAGTTCCTTTTGCCTTCTTGATATCACTGAAATCTAACTGTCCCACATTCTGATTTCCATTCTCAAATCAAAACCATTGCTTTTATATACCCAGGAAATCTTAATTGAAGTGATAAGCTCACTTTTTTGTTTCTTAATAATTTTAATTTATTATTTAATCTTTCTCTTGTAAAAGTCTATTTGGTTCTAAGCCAAACTAAGTTTGTGTTAGGATCTATTGTAGGTAAGAAGAATATTCCAATGAAAGAGAAAGTACTGCCTTATCCATAGCTGACCATATCACAATATTTCAACTTCTTCCATAGGCTTGAGAAAGGAGTAGAAATTAGATATAGCCTAATTTCTAATAAGGATTATAAAGATATAATTAAAATGATCACCTCAGTTGTCTAAACCTCAGACACACCAATTCCAAGCCACAAGTAGCTTCTAGCAACTGCATGGAAGTTTCAGTTGGAACATGGTTGTTATGTAGATTGCCTGGCTTAGCAACAAAAAGCAAACAAAACTCAAAGCTTCAGAGGGAACTTGGAAGATAAAAAGCTTTTACAAAGACACACATGATTATTTAACCACTATTGAATGAATTTCCAGGAATGACTGTGGTTATATTTTAAAAGCAAAACTTTCTTTTTTTTTTTTTCAGTGCTGAGGATGGAGCCTAGGTCCTTGAACATGCTAGGCAAGAGCTTTTCTACTTACCTACATCCCCAGCAAATTATACGTTCTTTTTTTTTTTTTTTTTTTTGCAGTAATGGGGATGGAACCCAGGGTCATTCTACTTCTGAGCTACACCCTCAGCCCTATTTTTTAGTCCTTTTTGTGTTTGAAACAGGGTCTCACTGAGTTGCGAAGGGCTTCACTAAGTAGTAGCTGAGGCTGTCTGTGAACCATGATCCTCCCGTCTCTGCCTCTCGAATGGTGGGATTATAAGCGTGAGCCCCCATTCCTGGATAATTTTACTTTTTTTTTTTTTTTGGTGGTACTGGGGGTGGAACCCAGAGGCTTTCTACCTCCGGGCTATACTCTCAGACCCATTTATTTCCATTTTGGAAACCGGGTCTCACTAAGTTGCTAAGAGCCTCACTAAGTAGCTGAGGCTGGCTTCGAACCTGTGCGACCCTCCTGTCTCAGCCTCACAAGCGCGGGGATTACAAGTGTGTGCCACCATGCCCGGCTAATTTTACGTTCTTTTAAGAAACACAGAACTGTTTGAAATTTAAAGAGAGATGGGAAGGACTTGGTTCGAGTTTTTATAGCCAAAGTCCAGGATCTCAGGGGGAGAGAGACCACCAACACACAATAATGCAAAAGCAGGAAAGGGGGGATTATTGGGGAACTGGCTCGAGCTGGGGTCCAAGTCCTCCAAGGCAGTGGAGTTTTGACAAGGACCCCGAGTCTTTGTTCCAAGGCAGTTTTATACATTTCAGACATTTGGGTGGGCTGTGATTTACCTTTCAGTCACTCGGGCTGTGATTTACAAAGGAGTTATCTTTAAACCAAAAGGAATCTTTGCTGGTGTTATCACAAGCAACTGGACAGGATGCTTGGTGCCTCCCATTTGGTTTGTGCCTCCTGAGGTTGGTTGGGAGTTTTTCATCCTGATCCAGGTGCCAAAACTGGCACTTAACTGTTAGTTGCATTCCTGGGAAACTGAAACTCAGGCCTAGTGTGTTTGCTGTATGGTTTGCTGTATGTATGAAGCCTGTCATGGCCCCGCTTTGGTCCTACAAAGTAACTTTCCAAAAAGTAAGCAGCAATGTGGTGAAGCTCAAGGTGAGAACTCTGCAGCAAAGACAATTACCAATCAGCAGCCATCATTCATTAATCAATCAATCAATTAATTCAATGTTCTTTATTATTAAAGCGCCAAAATCCACAAAGGAGTGTATACACCTTTTATAGTGATTTTACAAATGATTATAAAGTAAATGTCCAGGTAATATAAGGAATATAACAATTACTAGTCTATTAGATGATGCCTCTTGAGCATCCCTCCCCAGCATGTGTCTCTTCTCCTGGATATTTCCTAGTTTTCTCCTGACCTTTTGTTTGTTTGTTTGTTTGCTTGTTTTACCAATGAAAATGAGAAAAATTCTGAAGTGTCTTAAATTTAATTGCAAGGCCTGAAAATTGAAGGATACAGGGGAGGTTAATTAGTTAACAGCCACACTGAAAATAACAAAAGATTTTAAAAATTTAATCCCATCAAGAAGTTCTTTTTACAATTCCAACAATCCAGAAGCAGCAATAATTTCCTTCATTGGACTGTCCTCCTATCCCCAAATTTCCATTATTCTGCTCCTTTTACCTATAGCCAATAGGTTTAATGAAAACAGTTTAGGGTCTCCTTCCCCCAATCTGTGTTATAAAATGTTTTTAGTTTCAGGTTTAGTGGATATTTTTCAAAGTAGTTAGCCTTGTGGCTCATAGTTGAGAGATCTTGTTCTAAGATCTGCTCTTTTCTGGCTAGTACCTTTAAGGACCTAAGAAAGCCTTTTATTTTAGAGATTCCCTCAGTCTCAAGAGTGTTGGTTTAATACTAACAAATATACATTCTTATATGTACAGATGCTCTGTGATTAATGATGGGGAGACATTCCAATAAGCTCAGCATAAATTGAAAATATCATGAATTGAAAATGTATTTAATACACATAATCTAATGGACATCAAGGCTTAGCCACACACTAAACTGTAGAGTTTTGAGAGTTTTGTCTCATGAACACTGATTGGGAGATCATTGCAACTGCTCAGCATCACAAGAGTATGGTTTGGAATATTGTTAGCTCAAAAAGGATCAAAACTCAAAGTATAATTGCTGCTCAGTGATTATTGATTTTTGTATCATCTTAATGTAAAATAAAGCTTAAGTTGGGCCATTATATGCAGAGGGCTCTCATTATTTCTGTTGCCTATTTTGGAACTTTATATAAATGAGATCATAATGCATGTGTTCTTCTGTTATGTTTTTTTTCTCTCATTCATTCTTGTGTTTGTGAGTCTGATGTTTTCACTGTATCTCACTCCATTTAGATTTTTATTGTTTTCTTTGCCTCTGTGGCAGCTGTGAGACAGAGCCTCTCAGACCCCTATCTGCAGGCAGTTATCAAGACCCCCAAGCACTGAGGTCTGAAATCCATTGCCATGTATGTGACAAGCCCATGTATCCCAGAAGCATCTTATTTGATGGCAGAGTGCCACAGGATTTTTAAGGCAAGACTGATAGTGGGAGACCTGAATTCTTCCAATGGCTAAGTTTGGCTGGTGCCCGTGGTTATGCTGAACCTTCTTCAGACATTGTTAGTCTACACAGCCAGCCAATTTTCCTTCCTTCTCTTCTTGACCAGGGCTTCACTGGTATCAGTGCTTGACAGTTCACTTGGCTTTTCTGGGTGAGCTTCTCATTTTCTCTCACACAGGAATTTTCCTTAAAAATATCATGGTACATTTAACTTTATTTGGTATCTGCTTCCCAGAAGGCCTGGATAAACACACTCTGTATTAATATTTACAATCATTCTTTTGCATATACTGTCAACATCTCTGCACTCTTTTAGTTTATTGATCTTACTTGGCTAAACCACTCCCTCCAAGTTAAAAGCTTCTGTCTACCTCTTTTGTGTACATGAAAATAGATGTGACTTCAGAAAAAAACAACATTCTGATTGGTCTTATTTTAAATTCTTAATGCTGGAGCTTTAAGGATACTTTGTGTGTGTGTGTGTGTGTGTGTGTGTGTGTGTGTGTGTGTGTGTGTGTTACTGGGATTTAGCCATTTAACCCAGGGGCATTTCTACCTCCAAGTTATACTCCCAGATTTTTAATTTTTTTTTTTTTTTTTTTTTGGTTTTGAATCAGGGTCTTGCTAGGTTGCCTATAGTCTGGCTACATTGCTGAGATTGTCCTCAAACCTGAAGCCCTCTTGTCTTACTCTCCCAAGTATTTCCAAATTTGTGCACCATTACATCAAGCTTCAAGCATGCTCTTAATACAAACAGGCAATCTACTACATTTTTGGTCTACCCATTTTCTCACTTTTCAAAGAACTCTATTATATTTTTCTTCTCTTTCTCAGTTTCTGATATCTTTATTATCTTTGCTCCTCAGATTGATTCTTATCTCACTGAAAAAAAAGTCAGATCTTCCATAGGATTGCACTATTGCATCTACCAATTCTTTGCATCTGGGTCTATTTCTTCTCTATTTTCTTCTCCTCCTTCCTTCCCTTTCTCCTCCTCTTCCTCCTCTTTTTCTCCTCCTCCTCCTCCTCCTCCTCCTCCTCCTTCTCCTCCTCCTCCTTCTTCCTCCTCCTTCTCCCTCCTTCTCCTTCTTCTCTCTTCTCTCTCTCCTCTCCTCTCTCCCCTTTCCCCTCCTCTCCCCTCCCTTCCTCTCCTCTCTTTCCTCCTCCTCCTCCTCCTCCTCCTCCTCCTCCTCCTCCTCCTCCTCCTCCTCCTCTTCTTTCTTCTTCTTCTTCTTCTTCTTCTTCTTCTTCTTCTTCTTCTTCTTCTTCTTCTTCTTCTTCTTCTTCTTCTTCTTCTTCTTCTTCCTCCCCTTCTCCTCTCTCTCTCTCTCTCTCTCTCTCTCTCTCTCTCTCTCTCTCTCTCTCTCTCTCTCTCTCTCTCTCTCTCTCATTCATCTTCATATTCCTAGCTAGACTGAACCCTCTGTTAGCATTCATTATGTCCTGCCTCCTTAACTGATATTGCTCTAAGAAATTAAACCACTCTCTCTTACATCATCAGTTTTAGCCTCTTTATTATTTCATTATCATAGAAACATCTGTATATTTTTACTCCCATCTTAAAATATTACTTATGGGTCTACTTTCCCTCTAGTCACCATCCTATTTCTCACCCTCTATATCTAAGCCCCTGGAATAAGTTATATATACTTGTTGAGTCTCATTTATCTCTTTTTCTTGTTTACTTTGTTTCAGGTTTTTGCACCCACAAAGACATTAATTTTTTGTTTTCATCGAAGTCATCAATGATTGTTACATCGTTAAATCTGAAGGCCCATTCATAATTATCACCATACTTTGACTTGACTCTACTTCTCTTTGAAACATTATTTTTTACTTTCAAATTCTTTAATTCCTTCTTATATCATAGTTCTGTTTGTAATCACTTTACTACTTCATTTAGAATTTCCTTTAATGATCTGTTGGTGGCAAAAATTTTTTTCCTGAAGTGATTTCTTCCTTGTTTTGTTTGACCATTATTTTCTTTCAGCACACTGAGGTCATCATTCTACCCTTCTGTGGCATCCTCAGTCTGAATATTTTGAAGCTAATTTATCTTTCTTCCTCTGGCTGTCTCAAATATATTTATGTTCTTTTTGTTGGAAAAGTTCTCTATGGCTCAATTAGATATTTATTTATTTATTTATTTATTTATTTATTTATTTATTTATTTATTTTTGGTACTAGGCATTGAACCTAGGGGCACTCCAACTAGATCTACACTTCCAGGTCTATTCAATTTTTTTTTTTTTGGAAATAGGATCTCACTAGGTGACAGAGTTTCACTAAGCTGCTGAGGCTATACTGGAACCTGAAATCTTCCTGTCTCAACCTTCCAAGTACTGGGATTATAGGTTTGTAACACTGCACCTGGCAGATATGTCTTTATTGCATTCATGATTTGTTACTATTTCTGAACCTATGAATCAATATCTTTTATCAGTTGTGAGAAATCATCTCATTTTCTCTTCTCTGTTTCTCTTTTGTTCTCTTCTCTCCTCCTCCTCCTCCTCCTCCTCCTCCTCCTTCTTTTTCTTCTTCTTCTTCTTCTTCTTCTTCTTCTTCTTCTTCTTCTTCTTCTTCTTCTTCTTCTTCTTCTTCTTCTTCTTCTTTCCTTCTCTTCTCTCTCTCTCTCTCTCTCTCTCTCTCTCTCTCTCTCTCTCTCTCTCTCTCTCTCTCTCCCTCTCTCCCTCCCTCCCTCCCTGAGCAGCTTTGCCCTACCACTCTTTCATCATGATGTTCTGACTCACTCAGGCACAAAGTAGTGGAGCCAGCTGACTGTGAACTGAACTGAACCCTTTGAAACTATGAACCCAGATAAATCCTTCTTCCTCTAAATTGATTTTCTCAGGTATCTGTCAGAGTACTGAAAAGCTGATGAACACCTTTGTAGCTGTAGAAGCTCTCAAGGCCTACCCCATGGGTGCACTCCTTCAGAGAAGAATTACATTTGCTTGCAGAGGTTCAGTGATCTGAAACTCTTAAAAATATTCCCAGTTTCAGGTTTTTGAAGATTCCCATTAATTTCTAAAATTATTTGGGGCCAATTTTTGGGTCATGAAGAAGTTAGGCAAAAAGTACAAAGTATTCCTATATCTTTCCACTTCCAGCCCGTGCCTTCTTTACCAGTGTTAGAGGACCCTAGTGAATGTAAATTTAGCCAGTTCCAGGCGAGTGTGTGGTAATTTAACAACACATTGTTTTGAAATATGTTGAAAGGGCTGGGGTAGCTCAGAGGTAAAAACTTCCTGGGTTCTATCCCCAGTGTCACAATAAATAAATAAATTTAGCTTGCAAGTCTGTATTATATACAGCTTTTGTTTATAATTTCTTCGGGTCATTTCTTCCTTCTCTATTAAGCAGCAAAGCAACTTTCCTTGAAATGATCTCATGTTGAGAGAAGAGATAGTTTACATTTCATTCAAAATGCAGACAACACTACATGCTCCTTTATGAAGTGGAGCGTCTCCTATTCTACCCCCCACTTGTTTGATTCTGAATTTGGTTCTCTGTTCCTTTGGAGGCAAGGAGGCCATAGAAACTGAAGTCCAAGTTTGTCAAGTTCAACACATGCACTGCTGGCAAAATGGTTCTTGCTTATTTCTAAGAGTTTTCTCCTGCATGTGGAATTGGGCATGAAAAATCCTCACAGTTCTGAAAGTTTTTTTTATTACAATTAATAAGGCATACAGTATTTTCCTCAGTCTTTTTCAGTCATTACCATTTGAATACCTGACTAAACATTTCATCTCGAGCAGAAGGCTATTCATATTCTTTCAATCAACAAACAATTACTGAATATCTACCATAGTACTCTGTATTTGTGAGACACAGTTATATATTGGATATTATTTCTGTCATGAGAGGTTTACAATCAAGCAGAGAAGGAAATATATAAAGACCATTTAATGAAAATATTGTTGAAATGTAGAGAAGTCCCATGCTGTTTATTACATGATGTGATTGTGTTCTCCTCAAATGCATTTGGAGTAATTAAGAAATCAGCTCTGTGCCAAGAGTCCTCTGCACCAA
Organism: Muscardinus avellanarius; assembly: GCF_963383645.1. Lineage (NCBI taxonomy): Eukaryota > Metazoa > Chordata > Mammalia > Rodentia > Gliridae > Muscardinus > Muscardinus avellanarius. Next base: position 36,895,249 of record NC_137786.1, on the reverse strand, counting down.
TCCTTCCATTTGATATGATCCCGTAAGAGAACAGCATTCTAAAAGAAGGGAATTCAGAAACAGAACTAGCATGGATATAGTAATTCTAAAGATATTATTACCTGCTTGAACTACCTCTTGGGGTTATGAAATATTGATATAACTGAGCATGGTGGAACATGCCTGTAATATCAGCTACTCTGCAGGCTGAGGCAAGAGGATTGCAAATTCTGGACTAGTCTATACAACTTAATGAGACCTGTCAAATAAAAATACTAAGGGCTGAGTGGTAAAGCACCCCTGGGTTCAGTCCCCATTACTGCAAAATAAAAAAATAAATGTTGATGTAGCCTGTTCTCTGAACCTGCTTCCTATCTGGAAATGGTGAGTATGACCTGAAGCTTATCCCAGGAATCCTGCCTCTCCCAGCTTTGTCAAGAATTTCCTCTAGTGCCACTTACAGCAATCATAACAATGAACACGGGCTGATGATATAGCTCAGTGGTAGAGCATGTGTTAGCGTGCAGGAGGCCCCAGGTTAATCTCCAACACAGCAAAAAACAAAGCCAAACAACAGCAGATGTGACTTTGTTGGAGTAATTATTTTAAAGATTCATGTGATCATACAGTAGTTCCATGAACCTTATTAAATCTGGATAGGACCTGCACCTTCCATAAGGTTTTGATTTTATTTGGTTACTTATGTAGCATAGGAAAAAAATCAAACAAATTAGTTTTAAACAGTAAGACATCTGATACCTTATTTATATTTACACACCATTCTGAGAATAGCAGATCTGAAAGGCAAACCAAGGTTAATGTTCTAGCAATCAGCTAAAGTTAATTGATGGAGACATTTGAGAGGAAAATAAAATTATCTTGACAGCTTTTCATTAGGGTATCACTCTGACAATCATAGGACTATCTAATTTTTTCCCTAATCATGACAAATTATTATTAATAGCAGCTTACACATATATATTCCATCTTGAGAGATGGCTCTCTGCAGACATGCACAGTTGGTAAAACAGCCTCCTCCTCCATTAGCTAGAACCTGCTATTCCTAAAATAGTTATACAAAGAGTGCTTTATCCCAAATAAAGTTCAAAGGGCTGTTTAGCTCCTCAAATTTAGACCAGAAAGCAAAGATCTAAAAATATAATGAGGAATGTTAAAAAGTAATGTTCCATAGACTCTCACCAAGTGATCATAGCCCGTATGAGTGATTGCTTTCTTTTTCTTTCTTTCTTTCTTTCTTTCTTTCTTTCTTTCTTTCTTTCTTTTTTTTTTTTTTTGAGGAAATATCTCACTAACCAGAAAGTCTTATTTTGCTTACAGAATATGCATTATGTACTTTAGTGTGAATAAATCTTCTATAGTTTTCAAATGGGCTGTAATGTCAGAAGATGAAGGACAAGAAAGAAATTCTTTTCACATTGAGGAGGAATTGCCCCAACATTCGGCTGAGAATTTCATAGCTTGAATTTTTCTAAAGTCTTGAGGTTATGTCTTTGTGTATCTATTGAGTACCTGAAGAAATGGTTCATCTATATTCATGTCTGAGAATCTAAGAACATTTTAGAATAGTAAAGTGTAAGGTAGGACTTGGTGAGTCACCATCCAGGAAAGGTAGGCCTGAACACAGGACTGGGAATTCTTGACTAAAAATAATGAACAGGCCCATCCATGACATTTATGTGGCCTGGGCATTTCTAAGTTATAAGCCAATCAACAAGCTGGCAAATAAGGTTTTGCCTTTATAATGACAAATATAAAAATGTCTGTAATGCTATCTTTTTATATAGCTTTATATAACAGTTTTCACAATTCTTAATTAAATTTAAAGAAAAATTAACTGAAAGTGTTGGTACAGATTTGTAATTCCAGTACCTGGGAAGTTGAGACAGAAAGATCATTGATTTGAGGACAGCTTCTTAGCAGTCTATTGAATCTTTTTCAAAATAAAAAGATAAAATAGGGCTGGGCATGTAGCTCAGAGATAAAATTCTTTTGGGTTCAGTCTCTAGTATAAATAAATAAATAAATAAATAAGAACATAAGCACTTATAAAATCACTTAAATCTATAATAGGATATATTTTAAAGTGTAATTCATTTATTAAATAGTCTCATAATTGTATTTGCAATAATATCATTCATCTCCCAATCAATTGGCAATGTTTTTTGTTTGGGGTATTTTTTGTTTGTTTGTTGTGGTGCTGAGGTACTCTACCACCATGCTATACCCCAGTCCCATGTTTGGTAATGTAAAGAAGGGTCATCATGCTCCTTAGTGTTTTGCCTAGATGTATACATTTAAGGGGAATATAAACTATTTTATATTAAAACATGTTTTCCAGCCAAGTACAACTGTTGCATTTCACTAATTATTCATGAATATATCTAGAATTATGAATATCTAGAACACAAAAAAGAAAATGATGGTCAGCAGTATTGGGAAACAATGCTTTATTATGCAAGAATATTTGCATCTATACAATCTGAGTAGAAATATCCATCCTTCCTTCCTTCCTTCCTTCCTTCCTTCCTTCCTTCCTTCCTTCCTTCCTTCCTAGTACATCTGTGGTCTAAATCCTCTTCTGTCAACCTAGCTACATCCATTTTCAATGTCAACAGGGACATAATCCAAAATCTTCATTATTGTGGATATAGTGGCCTTCTCTTTTGCTAGGGCATTGTGGAGAGATAAGAAGCATCTCCTTGGGGCATGAACGATGTTAGTTACAGGCATGGACATTGAAGATTAGGATATGCAGTTTAACATAGCTGAGCATGGAAGCCTAACTGCCAGTGGCATCTCTGTGTTTTTAAATTTTATTTGTTTGTATGTCTGTGATCCATATAATTTATCTTTATTGTTGGAAACACTTTTATTTATGTTTATATGTATACTCTTTATATATGGGTTTCTCTGAAAGCATGGGCAAAAGCCTTCTTATGCAGGTCTAGAAGAGAAAGTGACAAAAGCGGTTCACAATTCTATAGTCTTCCAGCCTGCTTTTGTAGAAGGCCTTGGGGAAGCCAGTCATGTTGCGAACAGAACTTTTGCAGATGACCTGTAGAAGCAGCAGAGATGCAGAAGAACATCAGGAGGAAAGCTTTGGGAGCCCTTGCTCCCTGCAGCTTGTGGGTGGGGGGAGTAGGAGACAGTAGATGTCCACATGAGGCCTGGGTGGGAGTGGGAATGGTGGGAAGGAATTTGTTGGAGTCACAACTTTTGGGAGATTTCCACATAAATAAACTTTAAAATAGAATTCAAATTGTTACTAATCTAACTAAGAAGGGCATTAGTTTTGTTGAAGTTTATTCAGCAACACTCAGAATATAATTCTTCATATCAACAGGCTCATCAAAAACTGGATTGAAAAGCTGAGAACCCCATTCTGTCATTTAAAATTTATCAGCTGGTATATAACCATCAAGTCTGGGAGAAAATGAACCCACATTACAATTTGGGACAAGTGTGGGGTGAGTTAACTGCTAAATGTTTGAACACTGTTGTTATTGCTTACATTCCAAAGTGTCAGGGTCTAAAATAATCAGTATAAAAAGAAAATAATCTTTAGTGGGTGTTTCTAGGAAATTGGAATACCACTTGCTCTGTTCAAGGTATTGGGTGTTGAACACAGAGGCTTCCATCAGAAAAGTTAGGTTGCATAGATATTTGGAATCCTATAGCAATGAGAAAGAAATGGGCTGATGAGAAAAAAAGACAAGCGATCCTTTTGGAAGGACAAGTGTATTTCAACTTTTGTTCAGTAACTTCTCACTGAGCAGAAGCCTCTTTCCTCATCCATAACAAGGTGCTCTTCAGTAGACTCTAAATTCCAGTGGCTTTGTTTTCTCAGTTAGTTTCTTAAAGGTCTTTAAAATATATTCTCAAGAGTTATAAAAGTCAAGTAACACTGCCTTATAAAACACAAACCTTTAATATTTAGCAAGAGCCTTGGAATTTAAGTTTAAAAAGCCCAAGTTTCAGCTTTACCATGTGTTGCAAAAAAAACTCTTTAAGTGAAATTAAAATCTTATCTGCAGTCAAGGAGAAACCAGTAAGCATGAAGACTATTTTTCATTATAACTTAGTGCTTAAATTAGGATAGGTTAAAGAAGTAAATTTTTTTTTTCCTGGAAAGTAGGTACTGTTTAGCATGTTATTCTTGCTATGCCCTTAATGACACCCTGAAGACTTGAAAGAGTTCTGGTTCCTTCTTCTGCATCAAGAAGTAACTGAAGGGTATAGGAAAATTTGGATTCTTGTTCTTTTGAGCAAAGACAATGAGGATAATGTGCAGGAAGAATTGGTCCAGAGTGACTACCAAAGAATAGCAAGTATGAAAAACACCATTTGACCAGACCACACATCAATATGTGAATGCAGTTGATAAACTCTGAATACTTCAGTTATCAAATCTATCTGAATTTAGGTTTATACAGTGTCCATCACTTAAGCCCTCTTCTTTTTTACTGTCTGCTAGTTATTGGCTGAGTCAAAATAGTTTTTTTTTAACTATTCATATTACCTTAGAGATGTTGGCTTGATATCATGAGCTCCAATTTTTCCTATAAGCCACCAAACATTAAAATATATCTAGCATAAATTGGTTTTATGGGGAGGGTGTGAGACCAGGGGACTCTGATTACTCAATCTTCTCTAAGCACTGAACTAGGAAGCGCCTACTGTCAATACCACCCTAAGGTAAGAGCACACACCCTAAATCCAGTGGTTTGTGAGAGGCTGGGTGATAAGCACAGCGGCTGGTTTAGGAAAACTGGCAGTTTTGGGGCCAAAAAATGTGGCAGCTTTGTCAGCTAGTGTTAACACTACCTAGAGATTCATAGTTATACCTATGATCCCTCCTATCATTACCAAGTTACAGAAATGGAATTTACTTTCTTTTCTAGTCAAATAGCACTATTTTTGCTCATCTTATTATGATTTTTATTGTTTATTTGTATCCTATTAGTGCATTGCAATTTAAACATTGAAGTAAGATTCAGTGTAATACAAACACACATGCACACAGCTCTTGGTGTATTTTCTTTAGCCTCCTATTCTGCTCAACCTGTTAGTGAATTTGATAGTAATGCCTTTATATATTGCCAGAGTATTATTTGAACTGTGTCTGAACTCACTTCTCCTTTTCCCCTTCCCTATCCCTTCCTCAATCCCTTTCCACTATCCTACTAGTCTCTCTCCTCATTTATCTGAAGTACCTTTTGTTTCCTATTTTCTTTCTACATTTCACATATGAACCTTTATTTTTTGAAACTGGCCAATATCATTTAGCATAGCATTCTCTAGTTCCACCTATTTTACTGCAGATTACATAATTGCATTCTTATTTGTGGCTGAGTAAAAATCTGTTATGTATACACACCTCATTTTCTTTATGCATTTATCTGTTGATGAACACCTGGGTTGGTTCCATAATTTAACTATCATGAATTGTGCTGCTATAAACATGGACATGCTTTATAACTGCAGCATTCTATTTTTAATTATTTTGGAAAAATACTTAGAAGTGGTTCATAACTGGGTCATTAGATGGTCCCATTCCTAATTTTTTCAAGAAACCTTTACTGATGATGATTTTTCTTTAACTGCAAGTCTACCTTTGGTGTATATGGTAACCTGATTTTACTTGAACAATTTATAGGGGAAGAAGCAAGAGGAACACACATTGCACGGTCTGTATCTCTTTGCATTCATACCTGACTACTGATATTGCTTTCCTCAAAAAGTATCATCCATCAAAAATTTTAATTTCTTAGCGTGAGAGTAGTCACATATAATAAGAAGCAAAAGGAGCACACATTGCCTGTGTTATCTCTTTGCAATCATACCTGACCACTGATATTACTTTCCTCCAAAAATATCATCCATCAAATATTTTAATTTCTCAAAGAGTAAGAGTAGTCACATATAATATTACATTATAGATTTTATTTTTGCCATTCTTTCCTTCAAAATTTTATCTATCATTTAGATCCAAATATCTAAGCTTACAGCATTGAACAATTTTAGCAACCAATATGCTTCTTTTATATTCCAAAAAATGCAGGTGGTTGAAGCTGTTTTTTGATGAAAACCAGAGGAGTAGTGTTTAATCTTCCTTCCTCCTCTCCTTTCCAGATGGTCCTAAAAGTCAGTTTCAGTTTCTCAATTGTTAAACTAGGATAGCTGTACTTGTGAAGATCAGTTGAGATGATGTGTGGGGAAGTTCTAAGTGCTATATGAAACAGTGCCATAAAAATTCAAGGCGTTCCTGTTATTATCTGACAATATTATACTCCGGTGTTAAAAGAACCAAAATCTAAGAAGCATCCAATAGGCATGTGTATCAGCCAGCTTTTCATTACTATAACCTTATATCCAAGGCAAGCTAACTTTATAAAGAAAAAAACAGATTTATTGGGTTCACAGTTTTAGAGGCTGCAAGTCGGAGAGCATGGAACAAACTCTGGTGAGTCTTCTGCCCTTTGGCTGTGTCATCTCTTGGTGTATTGCAATGATAGGAACATGAGTAGGAGCAAGTAATGATATGGAAAATAGAAAACTAGACAGAGATACTCACTCTTACAAGAACTCATTCCAGGAGACTGGCATTTCCTTCCAGAGCAATGGCCCTGATAACATATGGGTTTTCTCCTAGGCCAAACTTCTTAAAGGTTCTACCAACTCAACACCACTAAACTGAGGACCAAGCCTCCATCCAACACATACGCTGTTTCAGGACAAACCACATCAAAACAATAGCATGTGTAAGAAGACTCCTCTCCACTGGGGAAATATGTCTTATACTTAACAGAGATTAAAGTTTTAGAAAAGACTTTCAAAGACTATAAAGTATTTTGAATGATGTAAAATTTGCAATTATGTATAATTAAAAATGATAAATTTGGTGAACACCAGTAATATAGAGCCTAGAGCCATATTCTTTACAGGAAAAAGTATAAGCCACATCTTATAGTAAAATATACCATAAAGCAATTGTGTGTGTGTATGTATGTATAAGAATAAGGAAAAGATAGTCAAAAGTCACTGTTAATTTATTTTGCTAAGAATATTATTTCTCATGAATTTATTGGTTAAAAATGTAAAGTATTTCTTCGCATATCAGTGTATAGTATCATTTGGCCATGATACTTTCTTATTATTTGAGTATTATAATATTTATAACTCATCTTTCATGGATGTCATTGCTTTCTGACATACTCATTTTTGTAGAGCTGTAACTTCAGCCTGAGCTATCATCTTGTCTGCCTAATCATGCTTTGCTTTCACTGTGGTTGACTCGATAATGAGAAGCGAAGGTGATGAGTCTTCAGGTGGCTCTGACGTGGGTCAGCATGGAGGATCATGGGATGGTTCATCACCTTGGACAGTTCTATTGACTCACATAAATGACATACTTACTCGATCATGACTCCTAGGAAACAAGGTTTTAGTAATGTTAAAGGTAATAGTCACAAGCCATTTAGGTCTAAGAACTGGGTTTCCTTGGTAATTCTATTACCAGCATGAACAGTGAGTGCTCTTTTTTTTGCAAATGAGATGGCTACCATCTTGTCAGTGCCAATAGAATTATCACATGACCTGCCATGGGAAACTCCAAGATCACTTTTTCAGAGTGCTTATAAAAGTGGATCTTAAACAGAGGGGCAATTTATCCCTTCTATTCCAGGGGACACTTGGAAACATCTAGAGACATTTTTAGTGTCATGATAGGGTTAAGTGCCGCTAGTATGTGGTAGATAGATTTTGGGGATCCTGCTAAACTTTCTACAATTCACGAAAGAGCCTCCTCAATGAAGAATTATCAGATATACAAGTTGCTAGAATTGAGAAAATCTATCTCTGAGGTAAATAATTTCAGAGACAGCTGGCAGGCTGCAGGAAACATGAACCACAAGCAAGGGTTAGAATCTCTCTGCATGAGTTATTTTAAAGTCAGATTTACCTAGGCATAGTGGTGTACATCTGTAATCTGAGTACCTGGGAGACTGAAAGAGAAAGATAATAGACTAAAATATAGTATCAGTAACCTAGAGAGGTCCTCAGAAACTCAGCAAAACCTTGTTTCAAAATAAAATACAAAATAAGGCTGGGAGTGTAGCTCAGAGGTGGGATGCCCTGGGTTCAAGACCTAGCACCAAATGTACATTTGCATATACAAGTCAGATTGGGTGGTGATAAAATATAATTAAAAGCATTCTTATTGTAAGAAAGACCAGAACTCCAACTGCCTCTTGAAGTTACATTCTTATTTCTCATACTTCAACTTTTATTTACTAAAACAAAGCATTCAGTATTCACATCCCTACTTTTCAATAGTCCTACAGAGAAGAAATAAATCCAGAGCAATCACCGAACTGCTCCTATCACACTCCTGTGCACTTTCACCCCAACGGTATGGGGGATTGTAGATTGTACACATGTAATTTTCATGTCAGCCTTTAATGAGGGACTTGTTGGAGCCAACATCATCCCTATCCAAACTATGCAAGTGGTGTGGCAGAGAGGCTGCAGAATGACTGATGGGGTTTCCAACTTGTAGGGATCATGTCAAGATTCATTCTTGTTAAGCCAACCTGGGATTTGTGATCTATTGTAAACAAAACTAATTTAAGGAGGGCATCTGTTGCGTGCTCTTTCCCATGGCCTCCAGCAGGCCTTCCCTTTTGATTACAAGTGAGGTTTTTGTTTCTTTGTCTCAGGACAGCATCTCCTCCCTCCATGAAAAGCTGAGTCCTTGCCAACTTTCCAGCCACCTTCTAAATAAATCAGTGATGTTCCATCAGGTGGCAGAGAGGACACTTTGCCTTTTCTTGTGGCAGATGGTTTGACATATCTAATTGAAGCAATATATTTCCAGATGGTCTTGATATGCTATAAGGAAATGTTCGGCGTGTCACCTCATGACAAATATCTACTGTCTGAAATAGGGAATTTGGAGTAAAACGTGCTGCACTCAGCAGAGACATAGCATTTTCCAAGGGGAAAAAAAAGACCCACCTCCAGACATTCAACTTTATTAAAGCAGACATTTGTGCCACTTACATCTGAGAAGGGTATCAAGGGATCTATTAGCCAATTTGGGGATAATGTTATAATGAACTGAAATAAAGAATACTTATTCAAAATTAGGCATAATTCGGGAAAAGAATAGCATCAATACAGATATATAATTTAGAAAATCAAACTCTCTTACCAACCTTCAAAGTCCACAAAATGGGAATAAATTTTCTTGTAATAGATTTTTTTTCACTGGAATCATGAGGAAACAGCTGAGTTTGAATTCTAATTTCCAGGGGAGGAGGCCTTTGTATATCTTAGGTCTGTTTCTTCAGGTGAGAAGCTTGCACTAGCTTCAACAGATATAAAGAGACTGACCCTCTAATGTGAGCTGGGCCATGTCTTTCTTCAGCCTGGGTAGGTTTTTTGGGGAGGTTGGTGGTATAATAATGAAGCGCTGCTGGGAGAATTGCTGTCGCCGGGCTGCAGCAGGGCTGTGGTTCTGAGAACTCTCCAGGAGAAAATGGTATAATAATGAGCTAGAGTGGAAGGAAAGAACAGGTTTATGAGAGTAGGAGTGAGCTGATGCCTTCAGCATCTCTGTATCCCATAACTCAGCACTGTCTAGACTAAGCTTGTTGATGGCTCAGACAGCCCCTTCATCCTGCCTGGGTCTCACAGACATGCACTGAGAGACAGAGCTTCAAGCCTCTGCCCCAGGGTGCTTGTTACAATTTCTTAGCAGGCTGTTCCTTAGTTATTTATTATAATTATCAATTTGGAAGTGGGGTTGCTGAATGAACAAGGCTGGCATTTCCAAAACAATCTGTATAAGGTCATCCTTTATAGGTAGGCACTTTAAAATAAATCCAGTTGCTGCTGTATCCTGATTCTCCTTTATTCAGCTTTCTGCTGAAATGTCACCACCCCAGGGAGGTGAGCCTTCTCAGATTTCTGCTCAATATACCAGGCTTTGTTCCTCCATATCCCTTTCATCTGCTCTAGTTTGATTGGTAGTACTATTATTACTTCTTGACATCATTTTTTGGTATATATTTGTTTGTTTTCTAGTCTCTTCCTCTGGACATCTATTCTCCTCTTCTAACCCTAAGATAAGATTCAAAAGGAAAGAACCAGATAGGTCTCTTTTGTTGATTTTTTTTTTCTGGTACTGGGAATGGAACTCAGGGGGATACTACCTCTGAGCTATACCCCTGGTCCTAATTTTTAGTCTTTTTATTTTTTGAAACATGGTCTCACTGAATTGAAAAGGGCCTTGCTACGTAGCTGAGGCTGTCTGTGAACCACGATCCTCTGGTTTCTGCTTCCTGAATGCTGGGATAACAAGCATGAGCCACAATTCTCAGCCTTTGTTGGCTGTTTTGTTCTTAGCATCTTTTGTTGACTGTTTTATTCTCAGCATCTAGGCCAGTGCCTAAAAGGTATTAGGTGAATAAATAAATCCTTTGTATCATTCCATAGCTGTCTGTGACTTCTTGATCAATCTGGACTCTACCTGAGGACTAGGTGACATTGCCATGGTCATGTGGTGACTAGAGGACATCCACATGGTTATGTGGACCCAGAGAAGTGGAGAAAGTAGGTGTTTAAGATCTCCGAATGATCTGTGATGGGTTTCTCTCTCTCTTCCTTAAATCTGTGCTCTTTCTGACATTCACACATCATTTTAGCTCAAACCTTCAGAATCCTGAATTTGCTTCCCAGAGACCTATTGTGCTTTGCCTAAGATTACAGTTAGATTTATGATTTCATCATCACCCTCCGTTGCATCTATCTTTACTCAGTCACCAGAGCCATCATGCCACACCATTTGAATGTATGTATTCCTCCTAAATTCAGGTTGGAACTTAAAACCCAGAATAATGGGCTCAAGAGATGGGTCTGTGGGAGGTAATTAGGACAGGAGAGCTCTGCCATCATGAGTGGGATTAATGCCCTTATTTAAGAGACTTTCAAGAGTTTCTTGGCCTTTGAGTTCTTCTAGCTCTTCTTTGGTATGTTTCCTGTGGAGGATGCAACAAGAAGGCCACATTTTGAAAGAAGAGGTCAGCCCTGATCAAACATGGAATCTTCTGGCATGTTGATCCCAGCTTTCAGAGCTAAGAAATAAATTCATTTGTCTATAAATGAACAAATATAAGTCATTTTGTTATAGCAGCCCAAATGGACTAAGACTAGTTTCCACATCTACTTGATCCTTGTCTGGCTTACTTGTTATCTCAGTAGCACTGATGCAACTCACACTTCTTTTTCTTTTGAGATATTTTTCTCTCTTGGCTTCTGTGACTCTACCTTCTTCTGATTTCTCATCTTTCTTAATGGCCACAAATTCTCAGTATCATTTATAAACTTTTTCTCTCTCTAATAATTTTAAAGTGGTATGGTCCAGGGCTCAATACAAGCTGTCCTTTTCTCTCTTCAAATCTTCTTTCCACATTTTACTCTTTTTCTTTTCTCCTTTCTTCCTTCCTTCCTTCTTCCCTTTTACTTTTGGTACTGGGAATTAAACCCAAGGACACTCTATCTCTGAGTTACACTCCTACCCCTTTTTACTTTTTATTATAAAATGGGTCTTGGTAAGTTTCTGAGAGTCTCACTAGGTTGCTGAGCCTGGCCTCAGACCTGCAATTCTTCTGTATCAGTCTCCCAAATAATGGGATTACTGGCATGCACCACTATGACTGGCCATTCTATTTCATTTTACCAGTGGTCATCACTATGGGGTTCACCATTAATGTTCTATTCAAAATTGAAAATTCCTAGTCTTGATTTCTTTGTAGATGATTCTAATAATCTATTCTAATGATTCTGCTTCTAATCTATTTTAAGCATGTCAACTTCAAGCCATTTCCAAAAGCCAAGCCCCATACTAGGAGGCCACAGCCTCCGAATTGGTTTTTATTCTTCCTCTTGTTTCCTCTATTTCAATAGTTCTCAATATGAGTTGCACACTCAATCACCTATTTTTAACTCCCATAATTTTTTATTCAATTAGTTTGGGATAGAGCTTATGGAAAACACCCCCAAGTGCTTCCAAAGTATCTCCAGATTCAAGACCACTGCTTGAATTCAGTGCTTTTCACATTTTCACTGTGTGTACTTATGCAGGGTATGGCTTCTGATCCTGGTTGCTTGGTATGGAGCTTGTGATTCTGCGTTTCTAACAGCTCTTTGCTATTGGTCCAAGGCCAGGCGCTTTTTTTTTTTTTGCATATATGCCTTGTAGTCAGAGTGATCTTTTTTATTTATATATTTACTTTTAAAGTGCTGGGATTGAATCCAGGGGCATTCTGCCTCTGAGCTCAATTTCCAAAACTGTTTTATTTTTTATTTGTAAGTAAGGACTGGCTAACTGGCTAAGTTGCTGACACTTGCTTTGAACCTGCAATCCTCCATCTCAGGCTCCCAAATACTAAGATTACAGGCATGGACAATCATACCTAACCAGAGTGATCTTTAAGAGTCAAATTATGCCATGTCTTTCTCCTGCCTCAAACTCTTCAGTGTTTTCCATCACACAGATTACTTACACTCCTTTAGTTCCTTCATGACCTGGCTCTTACCTGTTTCTTCAACTTCATCTCTTGCCATTATTCTGGTGCCCTGAATGCCAGCCACATTGCTATCTTCCAGTTGTTTAACTATACCAGCTATCATGGTTGTGAGAGTGGGCATGAGAATCACCTTCCCAGGAAACTGAACCCAGCTCTACCACTGACTATATGACCATGAGAGAGAAATGACATCTTTACTTATGTTTCTTTTTCTGTAAAGTAGGAATATTAGCAGCTTCTACCTGTGTGAAAATTGTGAGGCCCAAAATACACAATGCTTTTAAACACATAGCAGAGGATGTGGAGAGTGTCTAGTAAATATGCCATGATTATCTCTTCCTCTTCTTCTGTTTTCTTTGTTAGACTATTTTTATTTTGGCATTTAGCAGTGCTGTTCCTGCTGCCAAGAAAGCTCTTCCCTTTGCTATTCATTCTTCTGGCTTCTTCTTATTTTTAATATATTTTTATTGGTTCTGGCTTCTTCTGAAGACTTAATGTTACCATCTCAAAGAGATATTAGGCACCCCTCACCCACATTTGCAATGTAGATTTTTGTCTGTTTATTTTTGTCTCATCTACTAGACTATAAATTCTATGAGAGTAAAGACAGCATCTTTGTATATTCCCAAAGCTCCAAAGGAGCAATCAGGCTTTAAAGCTTATGTTAGTGATCATCAGATCAACTGCCTTCCAATGGTTATAGCACCCTTTGTTTATTTGGAAACTGACCATGCAAGAAGGGAGGCTTGGCTAAAACATGTGGTCAGAAGCCTGCCTTGTGCATTGTTAATAAGTCATATTATAATGAAAATGTCTTATTCATTCACAGCATCATGATTGCACAAGCTCATCAACAATATGTGGAATTAGGTTGAATAAAGAGCTTCAGCACTGCCCTGGAGAACTGATGACCCAAAGGCATAAATGTACTCTGTAGGCTTTGAAGGTGAAAAGAAGCAGGCTTGGAGAACAGTGAGGTGCCCCATTTCAGTCTCAGGATATGATAGTTTTAACCACTCCACATGATGCAAAGGCGATTGACCTATAAGAAACAAGATCTCTGTGATTTCCCAAGTGATGGTAGCCTCTGACACAGGGTTCCTAAATTCATTGGAATTTTCTGAGTGAAAGGGGACTCTTTTGTTTTAATTAGGCTATACATGGCAGGCTTCTGGGTAACCTAAAGATAGAGACTTGTTGCCAGGCAAACCATCATGTGATTAGAAGACCAGAACTTTTAGTCTATTTTCTGACTTCTGAGAAAGGAGAGAGCTGAAGGTTGAGTTCATTACCAGTGGTCAATGGTGTAACCCAATAGACTTAGCTGATGAACCTTCATAACAATCTCTGCATGATTCAGAAAACTTATGGTTTTCTGGAAACTTGGAGATGCTAGAATTAGGGCACCCTCACATTGGACATCAAATCTCTGTGACCCATTACTCCTACCCTGTTCAGCCCTCATATAGCTCTTTGCCTTTATCTTTTATACTATCTTTATTTGAAGAGGGCAACTGGAGATTGAATCCAGGGGCAGAGTATCTCTGAATTACACTGCCAGCCATTTTTTAAAAAATCTTGAAACAGAGTCTCCTTAAGTTCTTAAGGGTCTTATTAAATTGCTGAGGCTGTCCTCAAACCTGCGATTCTTCTGTTTTAGCCTCTCAAATATTGGGATTACAGATGTGTGCCACCACACTAGGATTTTCTGGTAATAAACTTGTAAATGTGTTTCTTTGAGTTCTATATACTATCAAGGATATTGGTTGATCTCAAGGATGGCTTAGTAGGAACCAAATTCATAGTTGAGCAGTAAAAAGTATAGGTTACATACAACCTGCCATTTTTTTTATTGGTGTTGGGAGGAATAGTTTTGAGGGGCTGATTCCTTATTTCATGAGATCTCACTTTAGCTACAGGTAGACTGTTAGAATTAAAATGAATTATAGGACACAAGTTGCTGTCTGCTGGAAAATTGTTTGCTGGTAGAACACATTTTCTATACAGTTTGGAAATGTATTAATTGAAGTGTTGTATCAATTATGTGAGAATAAGAAAAACATTTTTTACTTACATCCTTCAGAATTGGAACCAGAGGAATGAAATTTTCTGAATGACCCTGACTCATGGAAATGTTTTTTTTGGGAAGAGAAAGGATAGATGGGAAGATGACAAGAGCCTAATATTTTAAGTATCCATGTGGTATAGAGAAGCACCTGTGCTGAGATCAATTACTAAAGGTAAGTTATCAGTGAAATTTAGAGATAGTCCCAATACTTAAAGCATCAGTTCATTCACTATATAGGAAAATGCAAACTAATAAGATAAAGTGACATGTGTGTGACATTTAAAATGGAATATTTTATATGCATATATAACATATAAAATCCCTTGGTTACTGTTATCCATATCAGCCTAAATGAAATCAAGAGTGCTGGGTCAGACTTTGATGTTAGTCTAAGTGCAGATTTTAGTTAGTTAGAGCTTATGCCACGGCCTTAAAGCTGTCCGCAGGGTGAAACTTATACAGATACAGAAGAAAGTCTCTCTAAGACCTCTGGTTACCAAAGAGGTAGCAACACTAAGGAAGGGCAAAACCAAGATGGCCATTTCCCAGCACATAGTAGGTACAATATACAATACACAATAACATAATTGTGTATAATCTATAACACACATTATTTTATCTGAAATTAGGCATCTGGCTGAGAAGAACAAATAGCTTTTACTACTGACAGATCTTTAGACTCCAGTCTTGGGACTCAGCCTTTGCATTTGTTTTCTGTCCCATACAATATCTACCTTGCAATTATAGTCACCTTGTGTACAATGGGGTCAGCAATATATCTTGTAATCCCAAGCAGGGAAGAGAGAGCAAACTCATTAAGAATAATTCATGGGGAGGTATAATAAGAGTATATTCACCAAAATGTGGTCAGGACATAGGAAGTTTATGGGGAATTGGGGGGTAGGATATCCCTTACATATACATATAATACAAAATTTGAATCATTCTTGCTCTCCAACATTTTATTTTTATCTAACTCTATATTATTACCTTGCATTCATGTAGAAGTTCCTTTTCTTGATTATTCAAATTCTATCTAGGTATGAGAAATGAATATTTTAGTAAGGAATAGAACATACCAGTAAAAAGCTGCTATAAAATTAGGTAGAAAAAATTTACTCCCAATCTTACCTTGTCTCTATTTCTCTGTTTCTTTCTCTCTGGAAACCAAAGGAGAAAAGTTAAGATTTCTAGTGAAATATTGAAACATTTGACATGTAGATTTACTCTCCTATGGGTCACTTAGATAAAATTCAAAATGTATTTAATTGGTTTGGTATGTTTGATTAATTGCATAAGATCAGAAATAATTTACTAGCAGTTACTCAGTTGATAAATATGCAGTATGTTTTTGGCATTTAATATGTAGAAAAGGCCTTAGGGATTTAGGGACATGGGAGGATAATTCCACTAAGCTCTCTTGCTGGTGATATAGTTTAGGAGGCAAGATATATATGCAAAGAGGAATGCTATAGACTTGAATGCATTACAAAATATTTGTTTAAGTTCTAACTTCTAATGTGATGACATTTGGAGACGAGCGCTTTGGAGGTTGTTAGGGTTGAGTAGGGTTGGATAAGGTCACTAAATTATGGGAATTACACACAATGGAATTCTACTCATACTGAGATTAATGCCTTCATAAGAAGAGACCACAGAGCATTACCTTCCCCTCACCATGACCAAACCTGCACAAGGATATGGTTACTCGAGCTCACAGTAAAGTTCTGCTACTACAAGCCACGAGAAGAGACCTTTGAATGAAAGCTACATTGTCAACATTGTACTCTTAGACTTTCCTGACACCACAACTGTGAGAAGTAAATTTCTGCTGCATGAGCCATTCAGCCTGTAGTAGTTTGTTACGGTACCCCGAGGAGACTAATACTAAGGAAGGAGACAATAATTTATTATTATTTTGAGTGGATTGATTTTATTTTTTTCTACAAATAAATATTTATTTATTTTTAATTTTTATGTGGAACATATTGAAAACGACATACATTCAGACTGTGCTTGGTGCCCTATTCATGCCACTTCCCCTTCCTCTCTCCCAACAGTGAGTGTCCAGGTTAGCCATGCTACATTCATACTTTTAAACATATTCTGATGTAGCTCCTCCACTATTCAACCTCAGCCTTCTTCCTCTCCTACCCTTCCATTCGAGATTTGCTGAGGTTTCCCCTCCATTATCTGGAGGCCCTCTGGTATTCCTAATACTCCCTAGTTAGGGCATATTAGAGGAAACATGTCCCTTCTCTTTCTGTGATTGGCTGATCTCACTTAACATAATGTTCTCCAGATTTTTCCATCTTCTTGTGAATGACATGATTTTGTTCATCTTTATAGCTGAGTAGAATTCCATTGTGTGTAATTCCCATAATTTTGTAATCTATTCATTTGTTAATAGAGACCTAGGTTGGCTCTATATTTTTGGCTATTGTGAATTGTGCTGCTGTGAACATGGGTATGCATATGTTACTTTAGTTCTCTGATTTCAACCCCTTTGGAAAAATACCCAGGAGTAGTACAGCTGGATCTTATGGTAGATCCATTCCCAATTTTCTAAAGAATCTCCTCACTCATCTCCATAGTGGCTGAACTAGTTTGCACTCCCACCAACAGTGTAAAAGAGTTCCTCTTTCCTCACATCCTTGCCAGAATTTGTTGTTTGTTGTTTGATTTCTTTATGCTTGCCACTCTGATTGGGCTTAGATGGAATTTCAGCATAAGATTTGATTTGCATCTCCCTAATGGCTAATGATGTTAAACATATTTTCATGTATCTATTGACCATTTGTATCTCTTGTGAAGTGTCTATTCAATTCAGTTGCCCATTTCTTGATTGGGTTGTTTGTTTTGCTAGTGTACAGTCTTTTGAGATATTTGTATATTCTGGATATTAGCCCTCTATCAGAGTGGTGGCTGGTAAAGATCTTCTCTCATTCTGTAGGCTTCTTCTTTAGGTTCTTGATGGTTTCCTTTGATGAGAAGAAACTTTTTAGTTTGATACCATCCCACTTGTTAATTCTTGCTTTAATTTTCTGGCTTTGGAGGTTTTGGAGCTGATTAACCAATTCAGCAAAGTTGCAGGATACAAAATCAACCTAAAGAAATCAGTTGCTTTTCTCTATGCCAACAATGGATCCACAATGAAAGAAGTAAAGAAAACAATTCCATTCACTATAACCTCAAAACCAATAAAATACCTAAGAATAAACCTAACCAAGGATGTCAAAGACTTCTACAGTGAAAATTATAAAACACTAAAGAAAGAAATGGAAGAAGACCTTGGAAGATGGAAAGATCTCCCTTGTTCATGGATAGGCAGAATAAGTATCATCAAAATGACCAATCTGCCAAAAAGTGATCTACAGATTCAATGCAATTCCTATCAAAATACCAATGACATTCTTCATAGAAATAGAAAAATAAGCCATTAATTTTATATGGAGAAAGAAAAGATTCAGAATAGCCAAATAAATCCTCAGCAATAAGAACCATGTAGGAGGCATCACAATCCCTGACTTCAAATTATACTATAGAGCAATAGTACTGGTATTGGCACAATAACAGGCATACTGACCAGTGAAACAGAATAGAAGATACAGAAACAAACCCATGCAACTATAGTCAATTGATTTTTGACAAAGGGGCCAAACTCATATGCTGAAGAAAAGACAGCTTTTTAAACAAATGGTGCTGGGAGAACTGGCTATCCATTTGTGGAAAGATGGAACTAAATCTTTACCTCTCACTGTGCACAGGAATCAACTCAAGATGGATCAAAGACTTAGAAATTAGACCAGAGACTGTGAAATTATTAGAGAAGGGCATAGGATCTACACTCCAACATATAGGCACAGGCACTAAAATTCTTCACAAGAAGACATTAATTTAAAAAATGTAGTTCAAGGCAATAAGTACTTGATGATGAATATAATAAATGCTTTTTAGGTGGGAGGGCTCTGAACAGCTGTGGTAATGGAGAAAGGCTTGCAGGGCTTTGTGGGACTGGAGTGGTAGAAGGATATACAGTCCCATAGCAAGAGAACTTGGGAATCAAGCAGATGCTAAATATGTTTGTTTATATTATTGGTCTTAGCCAAAAGAACTCTCAGAGCTCTGTGTTTGCCATTTATCTAACTGATATATTCTTCCCTTTTTGGTTTACCTTTCTTGAGCCTTAGGACTCAGCTTAAATGGCCATCCTTTGGAAAACCTTTTCTGACTCTCAGGTTTGATTGTGGTTCCCAGACAAAGAATCCCATGACCTTTTCCTTCATGGCAATGTTCACAGGATATTCAAGTTACTAACTTGTGTGAGTCTTTGTTAATGCTTAAATTTCTCATTGAACTACCATTGGACTTTAGATCTTCATATGCTTACCTTGGATTTGTTTTATTTTCCATCATGGTCCCAAATTTGAGCATATCATTAGAATTTTATTATTTGTCAAAATGGATAAATTGCTGTTACTTCACACATGAGTGCTCCTCCTTGCTGTAGAAGTAATATATTTTAAAGAATGAGTCTTTTTTCTTCCTAGGTATGAGATAGGGATCATGTATAATCAGAGGGAAATGTTCTGGTTTTCAGGGCTATGTTCTACAAGTTAACTGATTGGCTGGAATCTGTTACAGGCCTTTTCAGGAGTTAAAATTGTCTTTTTATGGTGGCAGCTTAGTATCAGATAACAAAATAGACTGGATGGAATAAATGTCCATATAATAGCTAAAAGAAAGCTGGAGTGTGATTTAGATAGTCCTTCAAGTTTTTGAAAATGTCAAGTTTCAATTCTTCTTCACCTGTTATAACAGGCAGAGAATAATTTTTATTGTTTTCTTAAGTCTCTGCTTAAAAATATGAAGAAAATGGACTAAATTGAAAAACTTTTCACAAAAAGTCTTTCCAGTGCTTGAAGTAAAACAAAGTTAACTATGTACTTTTCCTTTGGAGCACTGAACTCCTTAGGTATTTAGGAAGAGTATTGGAGAAGCTCAAACAAGATGGATCTTTCTTTTGTGTTGGGTTCTTTGAGAGTCCTTTAACTACACTCAGATGACCCAGTTTCCATCTTCCTGTGGTATCCATTGTTTGAGAAAAGAAATCACAATCTGTTTTTAGAGACATCTACTCAACATAGATTTTGGAAAAATCAATTTTGATAGTTTGGGCCTATTTCCAGGAAAGTTTCTAACTTTCTAAGGTGATGCTGGTGGTGAATATCCTACTCAGAGTCTTAGAGATATAGTCCCTCTCCTCCTCCTGCCCCCACAGAGCAGATGGCCATTCTATCCAGATTGTGAAATCCCGAGAATATGACTTTGTTCTTTGCAGGCTTGTCCTTTGGATACTTGGCAACTGCAAAGCCCAAGACACTAATGAGACTTTCCTAACAAAGGTCATTGATGCAGAAGCTGAAAATGGCCAAAGTAATATGACAACGGATGCATGATCAAAGATAATACCGAGTGTGTTTATGGATTACTAAAGTTTAGGCCTATAAAAGGTCTAAACTTCCAAGTTCCACCTCACACTCAGAATCATGGTCTATGAACTTTGTTTGTATAAAAATGGTATCACAAACAAATATGATTCAAAGATGTCTGATATATAAATACTGAAACACTTTGCTTTTTCACTGGTTAATTGTTCTAACTTCTATTAAAAAATGATGTAGCTAGAAGGTAATATTATAAACAGCCTAAAAGTGACCAAATGGAATTCTCAATTTCCATATATTAGGTTTATGAGCCTTATTTAGAAAGTCCTTCTGATTTTAATTTTGAGCCTATATAATCTTGCTTCATACCCAGTTTGACAAGCTTAAAAGTGTAGCTTCCTAGTTCATAAGAAACAAAGTGCAAACTCATTAGAATCAGCAAGAAGTCATAACTGATGGCCACATTATTATAAGAAGTGGGGGAAATGAGAAAGGACACAATCAAGAACAATAAATTAACACTTCAGTAAGCAGCTTACAGTCATTTCATGCATGGTCTGGTAGATCTCTCAGTTATACTGAAAATATTTCTACCTTACAACTCTAGATTAGCAAATGGACTGTTCTAAGTTTTTACCTTGAATTGTCAAATAAAATAAAAATTCAAAAACATGACAGGTAAACCTCTGCAAAGAAGCATTCAATGTATTTTATAAACAACTTAGATAAAATAGTTTAAATAGAGTACATTATAAGGCTCTAATACATAAATTATAATTATCTGAAAACATGTTTATTTGAAACAAGTTGTTTTGTGATAATGTCAAATAAGCTTAGAGTACAGATAATGCACTCCTGATTTTATTGACCTGATAAAATATTCATGAGCTATTTCCTCAAAACTTAATAATAGTATATTATATTTACTTTAATATGGCTGAAATTAGAAGTAGGAAGAGGGAGACCCATACCCAAAATAGAAGTTCTAGCCTATCTATAAAATGTTTGCACCTCACCAGTTACCTCCAACCCATGTGGTAAATAATTGGGAAGATAAATACTTAGACAACATCATCTTGAAATAATTCAGGTATCACATATTTTTAGTAGAGTAGAAGAATTTCACCTAAACAACCAAAACTAAAGGAAGAAGACCTTACTCCACACCTGGACAAGCTTAGGTCTCCATATCTCAGGACTACATCTCGCAGAGAGACTCAAGTGCATATGCCTTCTTGGATTCACCTGGCTTTTTTGTAGGAGACACAAAGAATATTTTCTCTTTCCTTGTTATTAGATTTGTCTTTGTCTGCTGTCATGGGCACTATGGAGATAAGTGCTTTGAAATTATCCAGAGAAAAACAGAGCAATGGTTTCATTTTTTCAAATATCTTAGTAAAAGAATTGAAAATTATCATTTGTGAGGTTGTAAGCAAATACTCAGTGAAGCTTAGCAAATTGAATACCCCCAATCAGATATGCTTAATTATCATCATGGACCAAATATTCACAAATAAAACTATTCTTGGTCAAAGTCAACAATCCTCAGAAGTTTACGCTTGCTTCTGCTTCCCAGATTTTACTCCTTGTAGTGAACCCTGCTGTCTCTTCCTCACATTGACTTGAGCTTTCTCTCTGTCTTGAAGCCCATGACAGAGGCTATGAGATGCTGGTGGGGCTTAGGTGGAGTATGGCTCTTACAATCTAAGGAACTTAGTGCAGGCTATTCAGAATCCCAGGGTCACAGTCATTGCATATATTTTTCATGAATCCTGTCTCTACTCAGGGGAGTAAGTATCTGTAGTGCTAGAACAAGTGAGAGTTAGTAATAACAACTAGTGTCACTCTAAGACATGCTTGGGAGCGCTTTGACAAAAGTTTCTAATGGAAGAAAGGTCTTTCCAGTCAGGGGTGCCCCTCCCTTACTTCTGTCTGTCCCAGGCCTTGGAGTCTTTTCTATCTCTGTGCCACAAACTTAGTAGCTAGTCATTAATTTTAGTGTCAAGTCTTGACTAGTAAAATGGTTTCTCTTTACATCAGTTCTTTTCCTACTCTGGCTTAATTGGTGAAAGCCCATATCTTTTTTTTTTTTTTTTTTGGTAGTACTGGGGATGGAACCCAGGGGCCTTCTACCTCCAGGCTACACTCCCAGGCCTATTTTATATTTTTTTTATTTGAAAACAGGGTCTCTTAAGCCAGCTGAGGCTAGCTTCGAACCTGCGCGATCCTCCTGTCTCAGCCTCCCAAGCATGGGGATTACAAGCGTGCGCCACCACGTCAGGCTAGCCCATTTCTTTTTTAGTAACTGATTTGCCTATTTTAAGGAGTTGCATCTTAGATTCAGTTCTAGTATAGCTCTCTATAATGAAGAAGTGATTTTCTTTCTACTCTGAGTCAATGACCATATGGTCTAAGTATTAAAGAATGTGCACTTTCTCAGCTTATACTCAGATGGTTTGAACCCATGACTGGTGAGAGATTAGAGTTCAAACACAAATGACATTAAAACTAAGTAACTTCTAAAAAGATATTATAGGTTTTATTTTTGTTTATTATATTCTATTTGTATACTTTTATTGGTACATTATAGTCTCATAACACAATGTAATTCCTAGTGATACTGACATGCATGCATAGAGCACTGGGTGGTCTTTCCCCTGGCTGAGGCTACCTCCCCACTCCCCCTTCCCTTTACAGGGTATTGAGATTGACATTAATCTTTTCACATATATATATAATATCAATGGAAGTGCTTCCTTTGTAAGCATGATATACTGTAAATTTAAAAAATGGTCTTGGGTAAAAAGCAGTACACAGATTAGTTTTACTATCCTTATTTTACAGGTGAAGAGGTAGGAAGAGTGTGACTTACCTCGAGCCTGACATCGAGAAATTGTCAGAAGAAAAATAGACTGAGACCTTCTAGGTACTTCATATGTTCTACTTTTGGCCTATGCATCTCTTGGCTATCCCAAGTGTCATGTGATGGGGTAAGACAATGACAACAACAAATTGGTGCTCTCCTTGAGATGTAAGGTGATAATATAGATACTATTATGGGATGGTACAAAGAGAGTCATCATCTCGTTCCTTTTGTAACATTGGCAGATATTTCTGAGTTGTTTGAGATTCATGAGTAATGACAAGTTGGAATAAGATAAAACTCACTGGTTCTTCTGACAATGGATCTGACTAGCACCAGGCTCTATCTAATAGGACAATTATCTATGATAAATCTACTAAGCTTTTTTCATTAAAAGGTAGAGACACTTATAAAATGACTACAAATGTGGAATATACCACATTGAAAAATACATTATATGCCCTTTATTTTGTTTTATTTTTTCGTGTTTCTGGAAATTAAACTCAGGATGGAAAGGTATGTACCCAGTTTTATTTATTTATTTTATTTTGAAACAGGTTCTCACTAAGTTGCTGAAGATATCTCTAAATTGCTGATGGTTTTCCTCTAACCTGTGATTCTCCTGTTTCAGCTGCCCACCTGTAACCCATACCACCATTCTTTATTTGAAATCTAATGAGATGAATGATTTTATTCATATATATTTTCTTCAGAGCAAAATTTCTAGGATGAGAATGGCTGAGGCAAGGTGCTGAGGACTGAATGTCAGCAGGACTCTTTTCTCCCTGCTCACCCACATATTACAAACACATTTCACAGAAATCATAACTCCCACACTCCTGTGGTCCTGCTAGCTCAATTAGAGGGACCAGCCTGGCCTTTCTCATCCTGCCCTGTGGGATTACCCTTTGATATTGGTGAGGATCCTAAATCTGAATGTGAGAGAACTGAATGAGACACAAGCTCCAGGGGGGTATTTGATTTCTGAGTTGGGTCACTGTGAGAGCAGACACCTGCCAGTAAGGATAGTCTCATGCTAACTAAGACGATAAATCTCTGCTAACTGCAGCCAGATGCAAGCATTCACTTAAACTAAGGCTTGGATGACTGGCATATATCAGCAATAAGCACATCTACTGAGCCTGGAATCCCAGACAATCATAATGCTAGGTGTGCTGTCAGTAACACAAGTTTTGTTTAGGTCTGAATTTAGGCTTCCTGCTGAAAGTGTTACAAAAAATAAGAGCACCTGCCTAACAGACTTCAGAATCTGAATCAGTGTATAAACCACAGAAATTCATCGACTTCAGCTATCCTCATCCCCACTGCCTCTATTTATGTAGAATCTGAGCGCACTGGCCTTTTTTCTGGCTATGCATCTGAACTGGGAGAAGATGAAGAAATGAGTTAAATAGGGACCAGGAGGAAGAATGAGGGGTAGAAAGTGAAGCAGGTTTCTGTGTGGCTGGCACATCTGGACCAAAAACAAACAAGCAAGCAAACAAACAAGCAAACAAACAAATACACACTAAAGCAAGGCCTTATGCAAAATAGAAAAGTCTTTAGTTTTCTTAATACCCTTGAACCTCAAACAAAAAAAATTACTTCAGTGTAGACTTTGACTGTGGCTCAATATGTAGTAACTTCTGGTCTCTTCAGTGTGTTTGGAGAAAGTGTGATGTCAAAACTTATTATGAAAGGTTTCTTCCCAGAGTTTCCTTATGGGTTCCATAGAGTTTTCTTTTGGTTGAATTTATGTAAAGAAACCTGGGCAGTGTGCACACATTGAAACTCATCTATGGATTGTTATGGATTCTATTTGGAATATTGGTTTAAGAGTAAAAGAAAAAAGCTTCATAAACTCTTACCTCAAGAAAATCCTGAGTACTAACATTTCTACAATAGTACAGATTCTGAAGAAGAAAACTTCGGGTGAAACAAGACAAGCTGGGTAGTAAGCTTTGAAAGGTAGAATGTCCCTAGAGAACAGAGATCATGGGTTGGAGACTTTGAAAAATTCTCTTGTTTTTCCTGTTAATTCTAGGCTCTGTTTGTCTCTTTCATCATTTTCTACAGTAAAATAAAAATTTCTTTCTTTAATCTATTATGGAAAATTTGTCAGAACTTATTTGAAGAGTTCAGTAATGAATAATTCTTGTCTTATTTCAGCATTCTGGTTTACTCTGGTTTATGTGTTATTTGTATAGATTTTGTATATATTCTCATGGTGTACCACTCCTGTATTTGAGAACATGAGTTCTCAACTATGGCTGCATATTAGAATCATTAGTTTCTGTGCTCATCCAAAATCAACTGAATTATAGTCTCAAGGATGGGGGTCTTTCTCTACCACATGGTCATGAAAATATTCACATATACTATCTTCTAGAAGCTTTTCTATTTGACTTTGTTTGCTTTTTTAAATTTTATGCTGACAGGCATTGTTAGGCAGATTGTGTGTGTGTGTGTGTGTGTGTGTGTGTGTGTGTGTGCAGCAATGGGTATTAAATCCAGGAGCTACACACCCAGTGCATTTTATTTTTTATTTTGAAACAGGGTCCCACTAAGTTTCAAAAGACCTCAATGTTGCTGAGGCTGGCCACTAACCTGTGATCCACTAACCTGTGATCCCCCAGTTTTAACCTCCTAAGTACTGGAATTACAATCATGTCCCCACCACACCTGGCTAGATTTTTTTTAATTAAGCAAAAACATTTTTTCCTTAAATTATAACCAAGAGTAAGAATTACTGTTCAGGAGAAAGAAATCAGTCTTTCTTTTAGGACTCCATTACATCCTTGCATTAATATAAATGTGCAAGGGTCAAGACAGGAAGATTTTTAGTGTTCTCATCTATTTGCTTCACCTCAGTTGTTCTGCCCTCCACTTCTACAGCAAGACTTTTTATCTTTGTTGGCAGCATACTAATCAATTCTGGGATATGAGTAACCACTTTCCAAGAAGCTCACTGTCCTTAGTTTAGTCCCAGGGAAAGTGATTTGTTTTTCTTCTCAGGATAACTATCTTGTTTTTCCATTGGCACTATGTTTCAGGTATAAAATAAAAAGGATTGTTCTTGAAAAAGAAGTTTGTAAAACTATGAATTGATTTGAAAATATTTTCAAGACAGATGGCTAAGTGCCTAAGAATATGTGTGAAAAGTAGAGTACTATAGGCTATCATTTATGTTGAAAAGTATAAAATGTATAAAAGTAAAATATAGAAGAGTATAAACTACATAATATACAAGCATATGATATACAATTGCACAGCACCTATAAATTATGAAAACAACAACTCTTTATTTTTCTTTTCTGTTTTTTACTATCTCATTAATTTTTCTATGATTTTACTATTTCATTTCTCCTAACATTGGGGTAGTTTGTTCTGTTTATGTAGTTTCTCAGGGTGCAATGTTAGATTGTATATTTGATATTCTTTTTAATGGAGGAATTTATTGCTGTAAGCTTCTTAATATTAGCTTTGCTGCATCTCATAAGTTTGGCATGTTGTGCCTCCATTTAAAAAAAACTATCTCAATTAATATATTTTATATTTTATTGGTGCACTATAGTCTCACAACATAATGTGGATCATATTGACAATGTCAAATAGTCGCACAGTACTTGGTGCCCTCCTTCCCTCTGCTCCCCCTCTTTCTTCTCTCTCAGTCATGAGTGTCCATGTTAACAATGTTATATTAACATGTATACACATATTGGAATGTAGCTTTTCCATTCATTAACCTCAGCTTTCTTTCTTCCCTCCCCTTCCTTTCTGGCTTTGCTGAGGTTTCCCCTCCATTATCTGGAGTCCCTCTGGTATCCCTAATACTCCCGAGCATATTAGAAAAAACATATGTTTCTGTGCCACTCTTTCTGTGCTTGGCTGATCTTACTTAACATAATGATTTCCAGATCTTTACATCTTCTTGCAAATGACCTGATTTTGTTCTTCTTTATTGCTGAGCAGAATTCCATTGTGTGCATTTCCTATAATTTTGCAATCTGTTCATCTGTTGATGGAGACCTAGGTTGGTTCTATATTTTGAGTTTGTGAATTGTGGTGTGATGAACATGGATATGCATATATTACTATAGTTCTCTGATTTCAACCCCTTTGGAAAGATACCCAAGGGTGGTATACATGGATTGTATGGTGCATCCATTCTCAGTTTTCTAAGGAATCTCTACAATGATCTCCATAGCAGCTGAACTAGTTTGCACTCCCACCAACAGTGTAAAATAATTACTATTTCACCACATTCTTGCCATCATTTGCTGTTATTTGACTTCTTTATGCTTGCCACTCTGATTGGGGTTAGATGAAATCTCAGTGTAGAGATTGATTTGAATCTCCCTGATTGCTAAGGATGTTGAACATTTTGTCATATATCTATTGGCCATTTGTATCTTATCTTTAGTGAAGAGTCTAGTCAACCCAGTTTCCCATTTCTTAATTGGGCTATTTGTTTTGTTAGCATAGAGTTTGTTGAACACTTTGTATATTCTGGATATTAGCCTTCTATCAGAGTGGTAGCTGGTAAAGATCTCCCATTATATAGCCCTCCTCTTTAAATTCTTGATGGTTTCCTTTGATGAGAAGAAACTTTTTAGTGTAATGCTATCCCACTTGTTAATTCTTGTTTTAATTTCCTGTGCTTTGGAGGTCTTGTTGAGGAAGTTTCTACCTGTGCATATATGTTAGAGTGTTGAGCCTATGCCCTCCTCTAATAGCTTCACAGTCTCTGGTCTGATTTTCAGGTCTTTGATCCATCTCGAGTTGATTCCTGTGCATGATGAGAGGTAAGAATTTAGTTTCATATTTCTACAAATGGATAGCCAGTTCTCCCAGCACCATTTGTTGAAAAGGCGGAATTTTCTTCAGCGTATGAATTTGGCCCCTTTGTCAGAGATCAATTGACTATGAGTTTGGTTTTTTCCCCCTGTATCTTCTATTCTGATCCATTGGTCTCTGTGCCTGTTTTTGTGCTAATACTATGCTGTTGTAACTACTATTGCTCTGTAGTATAATTTGAAGTCAGGGATTGTGATGCCTCCTGCATTATTCTGATTGCTGAAGATTACTTTGGCTATTCTGGGTCTTTTCTTTCTCCATATAAAATTCATGATTGATTTTACTAGGTCTATAAATAATGTTGGTGTTTTGATAGGAATTGAATTGAATCTGTAGATCATTTTTGGCAGAATGCCCATTTTGATGATATTTCTTCTGCCTACTTATGAGCAAGGGAGGTCTTTCCATCTTCCAAGATCTTCTTCAATTTCTTTCTTTAATGTTTTACTGTTTTCATTGTAGAAGTCTTTTACATCTTTGGTTAGGTTTATTCCTAGGTATTTTATTAGTTTTCAGGTTATTGTGAAGGAATTGTTTTCTTTATATTTTTCTTTGTGGATTCATTGTTGGTACATATAAGAGCAACTGAATTATTTAGGTTGATTTTGTATCCTGCCACTTTGCTGAATTGATTAATAAGTTTCAGTAGTCTTTTGGTTGCGTCTTTGGGTCTTCTAGATATAGTATCATGTTGTCTGCAAACAAGGATAATTTTAATTCATCTTTTCCTATTTGGATTTCTTTGATATCTTTCTCTTGTCTTATTACTGTGGCAAGAGTCTCAAGGACTATATTGGAAAGAAGTGGTGAAAGTAGGCATCAATGTCTTGTTCCTGATTTTAGAGTTAATTCGTACAGGTTTTCCCTATTCAATAGGATGCTGTCTTTGGGTTTTTTTGTATATTGCCTTAATGATGTTGAGATACATTTCTTTTCTTCCAATTTTCTGCAGTGTTTTTTTTTTTTATCATGAATGGGTGTTGGATTTTGTCAAATGCTTTTTCAGCATCTATTGATATGATCATGTGATTTTTGTTCTCATTTCTATTTATGTGGTGAATAACATGTATTGATTTGTGCATGTTGAACCAGCCTTGCTTTCCTTGGATGAAACCAACTTGGTTATGGTTTACAGTTCTCTTGAACTGGTTTTGAATGTGTATAGCTAGTATTTTGTTTAGAATTTTTGCATCTATGTTCATCAAAGTTATTGGTCTGTGATTTACTTTTCTTGAACTATCTTTTTTTGGTTTTGGTATTAATGTGATACTGGCCTAGTAGACAGAGTTTGGAAGAATTCAATCTCTTTCAATATCCCAGAACAAGTTGTGAAGTATTGGGATTAGTTCTTCTCTGAAAGTTTTGTGGAATTCAGCTGGAAACCTGTCTAGGCCTGGGTTTTTTTTTTATGGCAGATTTTTTATGGCTGTTTCTATTTATTTGTTTGCTATTGTTTGATTTAGGCTTGCTATGCTCTCTTGGTTAAATTTAGGTAGGTTATCTGTGCTTAGAAGTCTATAAATTTCTTCCATGTTTTCCAGGGTATTGGAGTGTAAAATTTCAAAATACTTTCTGATATGCTTTGAATTTCCCCACTGTGGTGATTTCTTCTCTTTCATTTGTTATTTTAATGATATGTGTTTATTTTATTTTCTCTCTCCCTTTTTTTTTGTTAGGTTGGTCAAGGGTTTGTTAATCATTTATCTTTTCAAAGATTCAGCTATTTGTTTTGTATTGTTTTTTATTCTCTATTTCATTCATTTCTGCTCTGACTTTTGTTATTTCCTGCCTTCTGCTGGTTTTGAGATTAGACTGTTCCTGTTTTTCTAGGTCCTTGAGATGTGTTATTAGGTTGTTTACTTGACAACTCTCTGTTATTCTTATGTGGGCAATCATTGCTATAATAACAACACCTTCAGATAGTCCCATAGATTTTGGTATGTTGTGTCTCTATTTTCATTTAATTCTAGAAATATTTTTATTTCTCCTCTTATTTCTGTTCTTATTCACTCCTCATTCAATAGTGTATCATTCAATCTCCATGTATTTAAATAGTTTCTTTTGGTCTTCCTGTTGTTGATTTCTACTTTCATTTCATTGTGGTCTAAGAAGGTGGAGGGAATTATATTACATCTTTTGAATTTGCTGATGCTTGCTTTGTGGCCCAGAATGTGATCTATTTTGGACAAAGTTCCATGGGCAGCTGATAAGAGTGTGTACTCTGCACTTCTTGATTGATATATTCTGTATATATTTATTAGGTCCATTTGGTTTATAATTTTCTCTAATTCTGAAGAGTCTTTCCTCATATTTTGCCTTGAAGATCATTCTAGTGGCATGAGTGGTGTGTTTAAATCTCCCAATATTATTGTATTTCATTCTCTTTGAGATCTGATGTCCTGAGGGTTTGTTTTACAAATGTGGGTGTACCCACTTTCAAGGATAAACATTTACTATCATTATATATTCTTGCTGAATTGTTCCCTTTAATAAAAGAAAGTGGCCTACCTGGTCTCTTCTGATGTGTTTTAGCTTAAAGTCTGTTTTATTGCATATCAGCTTTGTTACCTCTGCTTGTTTTTGGTCTTCATTAGCATGATATATATTTTTCCATCATTTTTTTTTTAGCCTATAAATATCTTTGGCTGTAGGGTGAGTTTCTTTCAAGCAGCATGTATTTGGATTGTTTTTTAATCCATATTGCCAGTCTATGTCTTTAAATTAGTGATTTAAATCCTTTGACATTCAGTGTTATTGAGATATGATTTTTGTTTCCTGTCATTTTGTGTACTATATTTCATTAGATATAATGTTATTTCCTCTTTGCTTAGTTGTCCTGCTGATTGAATTCATCTCTTCTCTTATTCTAAACTTTGATTCTTTTTTTTCTTATGATTGAAGTATTTTCTCTAGTGCTACTTTAGTATTCATAATTTTTTGAGATTCTGCTAATCTTGAAACACTTTATTTTTCCATCAATTTTGAATAATAAGCTTACTAGATATAGCAGTTTTGGTTGAAAGTTGTTTTCTTCAAGGGGCTGGATTACATCATACCAATTTCTCCTGGCATTCATGAATTGGGTTATAAAGTCTGCAGTGATTTTTATTGTTTTGCCCCTGAATGTCATCAATCCTTTAGTTTTCACTGCTTTTAAGATTCTTTCCTTAGCTTCTGTGTAGATCATTTTGATTATTACATGGCATGGGCATGTCCATCTCTGATCTTGTCTTAATGGTATTCTGTATGTCTCCTGTACATAGATATCCAAATCTCTTTCCATGTGTGAAAAATTCTCTGAAATTCTGAAAGAATGAAGAGAATTTTGGATACACAAAATGAAGAGATTATAGATATGAATTGTGATCCATGAAGAGATTATGTATACCCTTGGTCTGTTCCTCTATGCTTTCTTCAATGCCTTTTATCCATAAGTTAGTATGTTTCATATTGTCCTATAGTTGTTGAATATTTTGGTTCTGTTGTTGTAATGTTTTCTGTATACTGTTGACTCTGATTTTGGTTTTGAATAAACTGTCTTCTAACAGTGATATTTTGTTTTTCATTTCATCTATTCTTCCAGAATTTCTTTCTATTGATTTCTTCATTTCATTGATTGATTCTTTCATTTCATTTCAGGCCTCTTACTGATTATTTCTAAATGTCTCAATTTCCTCTTTTATTACTGTGAAGCCTTTTATCATATTGAAGATCAAGGTTTAGAATTCTCCTTTTAGCATTTCTTGTAGGTCAGTATTCATGATTTCCCTTATTTCCTCACTGTTCCTCATTGTCATATTTTCAGAATGCTCAGATGTGTGTTTCTGTTGTCTTCACATCTTTTTTATTTTTGTGTGTGAGTATGTGGATACCCTGTCTAATCCAATCATAGTGGAAGGGATTTAGAGGTGTCAGTAGCTTCATGCATGGTTAAATAGTGATTTTTCCAATGGTGAGGGTTAGGAGAGAGGGAGGAGCTGGGGTTATGGGTAGGAGCAGAGTAAAGTAGAGGATATGATTAAGTTGAGTAAAAATTAAATATATGGTAGTGTCTGGTTGAGAAGGAGAGATAGTGATAGAGTAGGATTCTTGTAGTTAGTATAAAATATTTAGGTTTGGAACTATAAAATAGCTTGAATATAAAACAAGGAGATACAGTAAGGAAAATAAAAGTTTTGAGAGAAGAGAGTAGATAGAATAGAGGGAGGAAGCTTGTGAAAGAAATGGAGGTGGGAGCAAAGAAACATGAATACAGTAACAAAACAAGCAACAAAACTAACGATTATAAGAGTAAATCAGCTGGGCATGGTGGTGCACGCTTGTAATCCTTGCGCTTGGGAGGCGGAGACAGGAGGATTGTGCAGGTTCGAAGCCAGCCATGCGCGCTGGCTTAAGAGACCCTGTTTCCAAATAAAAAAGTATAAAAAATAGGTCTTGGAGTGTAGCCCGGAGGTAGAAGGGCTTCCAGGAACCCCAGTACCACCAAAAAAAAAAAAAAAGAGTAAATCAAAGACAAAAAAACCCAACCAACCAAAAAAGAAAATCTAGCAACAGTGAAAAAGAAAAAAATAAAGCAGCACTGCTAATTTACATATATAGAGCCCATATAATGTCTCTTCACTGCAGTAGATTCTGGAGTATGTTCCAATATCTCTCATTTGCTCTGTAACCTATTGTCAGCTTTTGGACCCACCACTTTATAAGAGTTTGTGCTCCTCTCTCACCTCTGACCACTTTGAGCTGAAGTGTCAGAGCGACAAGTGTCACTGAAAGTGGGTTTCATATAAGCACAAGGTTCTGCATTTTGCCACCCTGGTCTATGTGTTTTCCAGCCCTGGGCTCTGCACTCTCTGGCCCTGAGCTCTGTTCTCTCAGGTTCTGGGCTCTGTGCTCTCTGGACTTGGGCTCTGTGATCTCCACCCCTGTCTTATTTTTCTCTGCGATTTTAGGCCCTCAGCTCTGTACTTTCTGGGACTGGGCTCTATGCTTTCAGTCTCTCAGCTCTGCACTTTCTGGGAGTGGGCTCTTCTGCACTTTCTGGGAGTGGGCTCTGTGCTTTCTGATCCTGGCTCTGCATTTTAAGGCCCTTGGCTCTGCACCATTTGACCCTGAGCTCTGCGCCTTCTGGTTCTGCACCTTCACCTTTCTACCCACACAGATGGAAGCTGTCCAGCATAATCTCGGAGTGACCTCCTGTGACCCTGTGCTGGTACTGTGCCTTAGGTACTATGGGCTTTTCTTTTGTCTCTGTAGGTTTTAACCTGACCACCTTAGGGGTTGGCTGCCAGATCTACCCTGCTGGGTTCCTTGTGGCTTCTCTTGTTGGTTGTCTACTGAGAAATGCAGTTAACTTACTGTCCTGTGGTCCTGGGCCTTTGGAGAACACAGTGCATTGCTGTGAGTGCCAGTTTCTGGTGAGCACACAGGCTTTTGGATCTTTTTCTCCATCTGTGAAGTGTGGTGTTGTTCACTTAAGATGTTGGAGCTCTGCTGGCACTTTCTGCACTTTATGTCTTTGGTTTACTTGCCGGAATTTTCTTGGGGCTGTGGGGGCTGTGGAGCTGGCAGTGTGATATAGCCGGCAGCCTGAGATGGTGCTGGCCACTACACCAGGTTAGTTGTGTGCTCGGGCTCTTTGCTGTTGATCTCACATTCTGAGTACTGGATTTTCTTCCACTGTAGTGCTCTTTTTTGTTTTTTTGTTTATAAATATCTTTGTTGCTTTGTTTTTCTTGTCAAGGTGCTGCCTTCTCAAGTAGTTGATTTTTGTTTGTTAATGCTACTGAGATGTGCTACCTCCCAGAGTCACCATTTTCTTCCTCCTCTCAATTAATATCTTAACCTCTTTTAAAATTTCTTTATTGAGACATTGGTTGTTTTTAAATATTCATTTTTAAATATTCATTTTTATAAATTTTCAAAGTTCTTATTGATTTCTTTCTTAATAACTTGTGGCTGGAATAGATACATGCTATAATTCCAGTTTATAAGGAGACTGATAAATAGTAGCAAATCATATCAGCTCTTATGAAAGAACACGATAATAATATAGGAAGGGATACTGCATGGTGGAAGAGAATGAAAAGGAGTCTTTTCACTGTAAACAATTTTTAAGTTTTTTTTACTCTTGAACCACCTGAATGTTCAAATATTTGGAAGACAAAACAAAACATAGTAACACATGCACATGTATACATACACACCTTCTTCATAAAGCTTGTTGAAATGTAGTTTGCTAGACCTTCCTCCCAGAAATTCTATTCAGCAGTAATTAGTCAGGAATGAGACCAGGAACCTGAGGCTTTGTTGAGTGCTCCAGACTCTCAACTCTCAGATTTTATCAGGTGATCTTGAAACCACCCTTAAGAAACAAAGCTGTGGTTGGTTTGGTTGACTAATAGGCCATCTCTCAGTTAAAATTAGCTATTTGGGGTTTGATCCTGGAATAAACAACAAAGAACAAAACCACATCCTGGAAAGAAGTGCAATCTGTGGGGGGATGGTTCAAGTTGGGGCTCACCAGGGACCAGGAACATTGAGGGGGGTGGCGCCTTTGATACTCATTAGTCTTCTAGGGCTCCTGTGATGCATTACTATAAACAAGATGACTTGAACAGCAGAAATGTATTGTCTCATGGTTCTCAACAGAGTTGTTGACAGATTGGTCTCTCCATGAGCATGGAGGGAAAATCTGTTCCCTGTTTTCCCCTTAGTTTCTGGTGGTTCACTGGTAATCTATATCAGTCCTGACTTGTGGAAGCTTTACCTAACCCTAACCCTCGATCTTCCTTCTTGCTCACATGGCATTCTTCCTCTGTGTGTGTCATTGTGTCCAACATTTTTTATGTAAGGACACTCATCACATTGCATTAGGACCCAACCTAATGACCTTATTTCAAACTGATTACCTCTACAATACCCTACTCCAAATAAGGTCATATCATGTGGTACCAGGGGTTAGAACTACAACATATCTTCTTTTGAGTAATACAACTCAATCCATAACATTCCCTTTCTCATTTTTTCCTCTTGATATAATTTTTTTCTTAAATCCTCTATATGGTGATAGCCCAAAGTCAGTTAATTCTTAGTCACTTTTCAAAGCTCAGTGACTCCCTCGTAAGGTATTTCTCTTTCCCAAAGCGACTTTTTAAAATTTAAGTTCATTACTTTACAAAATTAGTAAGTTCTCTTACTTAGCAAACTCTGATCAAATTGGCCTATCTCATCCTTGCAATTATAGAAGCATGCAGTCCAGATCTAAAAAAGTAAGTGGCTACATTTTCCTCATTTGATCTTACCCACAAGCATGTGTACAGTGTTGGTCTCGATACTTCTAGTCTAAGGAATATTATTACTGAAGACAATTATGTTAGGGATGCTTGGTGGAAAAGCAAAATGTTCATCTATCAGTTAGCTTTAAATAATTTTACCCTTTTCCTGTGCTAGTAGATGACCATTATAGTAACATGCAAAGCCCATCGCCCTCTGAGGTACCAATGAAGATATAGAGCCAGATTTTCTCTTGAATACTGTAGAAGAAACAATAATGATGCTCATTAAAGAGAAAAGAAAGAAATCAGCTAAATTATATGCACCTGCTATCACTATTTAAACCCACCTTTTTAGAAGCAGGAAAATTAAAATATAAGAGAAGTGAGTACACATTGTTTCTTTTTTTTTTTTTTTTTTTTTTTTTTTTACTGCACTGGGGATGGAACCCAGGGGCATTCTACCTCTGAGTGGCACCCCTAGCCCTATTTTTTATTTCTTGTTTTGAAACAGGGTCTCATTAATTTGCAGAGGGCCTTACTAAGTGGCTGAGGCTGTTCGTGAACCACAATCCTTCTGTCTCAGCCTCCAAAATTCTGGAATTACAACCATGCACTACCATGCCTGGACCACATTGTATCTTGAAAAATGCTAAAGAAACCATAATATTTATATCATTCAGCTATAAAGCAAGTGTTCAGAATTTTTATAATTCTGATATATGGTTCAATGATTGACCAAGGGAAAAAAACCTCACATAAAAAGATGTTGGAAAGCCAGGGTTGTGGTGTATGCTTGTAATTCCAGTACACAGGAGGCTGAGACAGGAGGGCCATAGATTTTCAGCCAACCTCATCTACTTAGGAAGGCCCTCCACAACTAAGTGAGATCCTGTTCAAAATAAAGAATAAAATAGCGCTGGGGGTGTAACTTGGAGGTAGAATGTCCCTGGGCACAATTCCCAATACAAAAAAAAAAAAAAAAGATACTGGAGGACAACAGCAAATTAAAATGCATTTTACACAAATTTATGAAAAAAAATATAGTGTTTTATCTCTGTAAAAGATAACCTTTTACAGACTAAACAAAATGATATTAGTGATGGCCAAATTATGTTCTTTAGAACAACTACCAGGAGATCATGAGGACCATTTTCCACTGTGGTCTGCAAGGTTTTGGATTTGTTTGCTTTTGTAGCAATGCATGCTGCTCTGTGTGATTCACAGGGGTTCTTTTCATTTTCAAAATGTAGTCGTCTATTGGGACAGAATTAAAGGAACACACCATTTTTTCTATTTAATGCCTCAGGTCAGACACCTTTCTGAATCCAGCTTTGTTGCTGACAGGATTGCCTAAAAGCATAATGCATGACTCATGAGCACATATGGCAATGATATTTAAAACAAAGACTGGGTGTGGAATTCCATTTTTACCTTTTGTGCCATTTATACTAATGAGGGCTTTATAAAGAGGACCAATTCAGCCTAGATAGTTTTAGCTACACCTAAGGGGAGGGGAAAACATCTATTATCTGGAAGGCATATCAGTGAGTTACTTTCATGAAATTAGAAAATCATGATGTTAGATTTTTTAAAATACAAAACATTCAGCTCACTGTTGCTTAATGATGTTAAATATTTTAAGAGCAAGAACGGTTTAGGCACAAGACATGGTGAGACCTAAATAAATTCTGGATGTAGAAGGGACCTCTGAGTGTCATCTAAGCCCAGAAACTATGCTGATATATCAATTTTAGCATAGTGGGGATTTTGCTGATATAGCAATGTCCCACCCCAAGGAAGGGCACAGTGGTGTAGAAATTTTCAAAACTATACTTAAACAGCCTGAGGCTAAGTGGACATCACTATAACTCTGGAGATGGGACCAAGAGAGAAAAAGGCACTGTTTTTCTTAGGCCTTTAACAAGATCTATGTGGGGCCTATGTTCTCATGGAGATGAGAACATAGCATTTTTCTCCAATGCCTTCTTTCTGTGTCCTTTTTTTTTTTTTTTTGGTACTGGGGGTGGTACCTAGGGCATTCTACCTCTGGTTGATACCCCCAGCCCTATTTTTTATTTTATGAAACAGGGTCTCACTGAGTTGTAAAGGGCCTCACTAAGTAGCAGAGGCTGTCCTCAAACCACAATCATTCTCTCTCAGTTTCCCAAAGGCTGGGATTACAAGCTTGTACCACCATGCCTGGCTTTCTGTGTCCTTTTATTTTGCAACCACAAAATTCCATGAGGATAGGGGAGAATTGAATCTGAGCCAGAGGAGACCTTTTAATCTAAGATAAAATTAAAACTGTGATTAGTCATACTAAGTCATACAAGTGTAGGGTCATATTCTTTTTTTATTTAAAATTTTGACAATTTCTTTATCATGTATTTGGGAGCATTGTTTTCTTGAAAATTATTTTGTTACTAAATATTCCAGATAATAGATGCTTTATTTTGTTACTGATTTTTTTAAAATCACACTTAAATTCTGTGTGAGAATGGCTCCAATGTGTCACCTCAGGATATGATTTAAATAGCAGCAGCCCAAACTCATGTCTCAAACCATACCTTCATGTAGTGAGGAAAAATATTTCCTGCCTAGTACCTAGGAGAGATGGTGAAAAATCTATAAAATTCCATGACTTTGGTTTCTATTGATCACTGAAAATCTTTTCATGGGCATATAAATATTTTTTTCAGTACTGGGGATGGAACTCAGGGGTACTCTATCTCCAAGATAAACCCCCAGCCCTAATTTTTATCCTTCATTTTGAAACAGGGTCTCATTTAGTTGCAAAGGGCCTCACTAAGTAGTAGCTGAGGCTGTCCGTGAACCACAATCCTCCTGTCATCCTCCCAAATGCTGGATTACAAGTATGTGACACCATACTTCAAGAACATTTTTATACAGAAGTTTAGTTAAAGTCAATATCATTTATTTGAAACTAGAAACCAAGCCCAATCATGAACAAGAACATTGAAAGATTGGTCTTAAATTCAAAGGAATCAGCCATTTTTATATTTACTTGACAATGAGAGGGAATTTTGGAAACATAAATATGATACATAAAAGAAAATTAATTTCAAAAGTTATAAAATGAGTTTATTCCTAATAAAATAGAGATATGGCAATAAGAAACACTTTTCTTTAGAAAATTGGAAAGTTTATTCTATAGGGAGGAAGGCAGTGCCAAGAATTGCTTTCTGCTGGGTAGCCTATGTTCAAAGTTCACTGTTCAACCCTATGGCCAATATTCTTTGAAATTTCCAGAAGGCTGGGCACATCTATGTGCCTGGGGATATCTATGAGCACTGCCAAGATTTTTTTCTGTGACTATACATTCTCCCTTTCACAATTTTCCTACCTTTCTAAAGTTATTCTTCAGTACCCAGTTTATTCCAGGCAAACATATGTACTCCAGATATTTTCCTATGATCCTCTTTTCTCTCTCAATTTTTAGAATTGAATTTGGCTCAATTGTACTGGCTTCATCAAACAAATTTAGGTTTGGAGAGGGAGAAAATGGTGACTCTGCGATGCAGCACATCTCAGTAACTGTAAAAAACAAAATCAACAATGGATAAGGTAGCCCCTTGACAAGAAAAACAAAGCAGAAGATACATATGAACAAAAATGCAGAAAAGGGAACCATGGTAGAATGAAATCCAATAGTCAGAAAACAGGATCAATAGCAAAGAGTTTGAGCACACAACTGACCTGGTGTGGTGGCTGGTGCCATCTTGGGCCACTGGCCAGAACCTCATCTGCCAGCGTTGCAGATAAGGACTTGAGGTAAAGTAAGAGGTGGCAGAAATATAACATCTTAAGCAACAGGCACCATGATTCAGGAATGGAAAAAATGATCCCAAAGCCCATGAACTCATCAGAACCCTGCACCTGCAGCAGTGCACTGAGCCCTCCAGAGACTCAGGCCCACATGAATTAAGGCATTTCT
The DNA here is from genome assembly GCF_963383645.1 of Muscardinus avellanarius. NCBI lineage: Eukaryota > Metazoa > Chordata > Mammalia > Rodentia > Gliridae > Muscardinus > Muscardinus avellanarius. The sequence continues at coordinate 36,856,195 of NC_137786.1, read as the reverse complement.
CAGTGGATGACTGGCCAGAGCAGCCACAGAACCCTTGGACGGCTAAGATCTGGTGGTCCACTCCTGAGATGGTAGGGTTATAACCTATAGAGACACAAGAAAGGCCCATACTGCCCATGTTGCAGAACCCACACAGCGACACAAGGGATTGCTCTGAGATTACACTGGACACACTCTTCCAGTGCAGGTAGGACAGTGCAGACCCAGTGCTGGAAAGCACAGAGCCATGACCAGAAAATGCAGAATCCTGTGCTTACACAAAACTCATTTACAGTGACACCAGCCACCTGAGCACAAAGCGGTGAAAGGTGAGAGAGGAGTGCAGACACTCAAAAAGTGGGTTCAAAACCTGACATAAATTACATAGAAAATGAGAAATATTGAAACATGTTCCAGAATCTACATCCGTGAATAGACATTAAATAGCTGAAAGTATCTCTGCAAATGTTAAGTTAGCCCTGTATGTGTAAATTTGCAGAACTTTTTTCTTTCCTTTCACTGTCATTAGTATTTTAGTTTTGGGGGGTTTTATTGGTTGGTTTTGTCATTAATTTGCTATAGTTAATATTGTCAGTTGGCTGATTGTTTTGTCCTATTATCTTCTGTGTGTTTGTTAGCTCCATTCCCCATGACTTTTACAAGCATTCTCCCTGTATCCTATCTACATTTCTGTCTCAAAACTTTTTTCTCTTTCTGTATTTCCTTGTTCTATATTCAAGCTATTTCATATCTCTATACCAAAATACTCTACACTGACTACATGAATCCTACTATGTATTCTCTCTCATATCTCAACCATATATTACCATATACTTAAACTTTTACTCAACTTGATTATATCTGATACTTTACCCTATTCCTGTATCATCACCCCAGCTCCTCCCCCCTCACCTAACCCTCACCTCTGAAAACAACACTACTTACCCCTGCGTGAACCTGCTATCACCTCTAAATCCCTATGGCTAAGATTGGATCAGAGAGGTGATCCACAGGAAAGGACAGCCAGACAATAAAGATAAGCTAACCACAGCCAATAGAAGGAAACACTCAACAGACCACACATTAAGGTTTAAAAAATGCATATGTCATAAACTATCCTACCGACACCACTGAGCTAACTCTTTATAAATGTTGTGTCAAACAGAATACCTGACCTTAACACTGAAACCCTAGAGCAACTCATTATTAAAGATCTACAGGTAGAACAACAGCAGGGTGATAGTAGACACATTCTTCAGTGTTAATATCAAAGGGTGAGTAGCAGCCGGAACCATGTCTTCCAAATGTGATCTGGAACAATACCTACCTACAAAGACTCACAAATAAAGAGAAAAAAGATGCCAAGATAACAAAAAGACAAACCTGAGAATTCTGAAAATATGAGAACAAGAAACAGTGAAGAAATAAGGGGAATTATGAATATTTATCTACAAGATATGCAAGAAGGAGAATTCCAAATCCTGATCTTCAATATGATGAAAGGCCTCCCAGTAAGTGTACAAGAAATGAAAGAGAAAATTGAGACATTAAGAAAGAATCAGAAAAAGGCCTGGAATGAAATAAAAGAATCAATCAATGAAATGAAGACAGCAATAGAAAGAAATTCTGGAAAATTAGATGAAATGTAAAACAGAATATCACTGTTAGAAGACAGTTCACTCAAAACTGAAAGCATAGCTAATGGTATACAGAAGACATTACAACAGAACTTAAAGATCCAACAACTATAGGACAATATGAAACATCCTACTTATGGATAAAGGCATTAAAGAAGGGATAGAGGCAAAGACTGAAGCTATCCATAATCTTTTCAGAGAAATAAGTAATTTCAGAGAATTATCCAAACATGGAAAGAGACTTGGACATCCATGTACAGAGGACATACAGAACACCATTAAGACAAGATCAGGAAAGGGCCTCTCCACACCATGTAATAATCAAAATGATGAAAATAGAAGCTACAGAAAAAATTTAAAAGCAGTACGAACAAAAGTACAGGAAATATTCAGGGGCAAAACAAAAATCACTCAAGACTTAAAAACCCAAGTCATAAATGGCAGGAGAGACTGGTATATAACATAGACCTTTGAAAGAAAACAGCTTCCAACCAAAACTGCTTTATTTAGCAAGGTTATTAATTAAAATTGACAAAGAAATAAATATATTTCAAGATAAGCAGAATCTTAAGAATTCATGAATACTAAGCCAGCAGTAAAGAAAATACTTAAAGAAACAAATCATAAAAAGAAGCAAATTTCAGAACCAGAGAAGAAATGAATTAAATCAACAGATCAACTAAGCAAAGAAGAAATAACACTACATCAAACAGAATATGGAACACAAAATGACAGAAAACAAAAATCATATCTCAATGATAATATTGAATGGTAAAGAATTTAACTCACCAATTAAAAGATATAGACTGGCAATGTGGATTAAAAAAACATAATCCAAATATATGCTGCTTGCAAGATACTCAACTTACAGCCAAAGATTTTTATAGGCTAAAGTGAAAGAATGGAAAAAGATAGATCATGCCAATGGAGACTGAAAACAAACAGGGGGTAGCAATATTGATATCTAATAAAACAGACTTTAAGCTAAAACACATCAGAAGAGACAAAGCAGGGTGTTTCCTATTCTTATAGGGTACAATTAAGCAAGAAGATATAATGATAGTAAATGTTTATGCCCCAAATGTGGTTGAACCCACTTTTGTAAAACAAACTCTTCAGGACATCAGGTCTCAAATAGACCCCAATACAATAATATTGGAAGATTTCAACATTCAACTCAAGCCACTAGATTGATCTTCAGAACTAAAGAGAGCTACAGTAACATATGGATACCCATGTTCATGGCAGCACAATTTGCAATGGCTAAAATAAGGAACCATTTAGGTGGCTATCAACAGATAAATAGATTACAAAATTATGGGAAATGCAGACAATAGAATTCTACTCAGCAATAAAGAAGAACAAAACTATGTCACTTATGAGAATATGGAAAGACCTGGAGAACATTATGTTAAGTGAGATTAGCCAAACACAGAAAGAGAATGGACATATGTTTTCTCTAATATGCTCAAGGTAAGTAGTATTAGGGATACCAGAGGGGCTCTAGATAATGGAGGGGAAACCTCAAAGAAGCCATGAAGAACGGGGAGAGGAGGAATAAGGCTGAGGTTTATTAATGGAAAGCTACATTAGACTATGTGATGTGAATATAACATTGTTAACCTGGACACTCAGTATCAAGAAGGAGAAAAATGTCGAAGCAGAGGTGGGGGGAAGGGCCCAGTATTGTGTGAATATATGCCATTGTCAACATGATACACATTATGGTGTGAGAATATAGTGCACCAATATAAATCAGTCAATATATAACCCCCTTAAAAACCAATAACAACAAATTTAGGTTTATTCTCTCATGCCTAGAGGCAGGCAGTCAAGTGTTGATGATAATTATTTTAATCTCAGCCTATTATTCTGAATAATATTGTCTAAAAAGAATAAATGTTTATTTTTTTTAAAAAGTACATGCCTCTTTCAGTGCCTCATAAATATTTGACAGAGCATGCTAGGATTATGGTAAATTAAGGATATGTGAAATAATAGAAAATAGGATAAGGCTGGAGGCTGATCATAGATTTCAGCATTTAGGGATTATATTGGATACAAGATAGAATTTTGATTAATGTAAGACCAAAAGGCCATGCTACATCAATGGAAAACTGACTCTAGGATCCAAAGCTACAGTTGTAGATTAATATAGAAGCAAATGAAATAATGTAAATTCAATACTCTATTATAAAAAGTGACAGAAATGGGTAATATAGAAAGAGACACAAAATTGTGAAGAAGATCCCATCGAGAAGCTAAATACGGTCATTTGACTTGTAGCTACAGAATATTAATAGATAAAAGTTTTGTTTATCATACCCATGAAAGAATAGGGAAAATATCAAGGTTAATTTCATTCTGAAGTCTTTCTTTTTTACCTTTTTAAGAGTTTAAGAGGACATATGTATCCCAAAGTAGTCCAAGGACTGCCATGAAGTATGGACAATAAATCTTCTACCTGTGTCTCAAGGAAAGATTTGATACCAGAGTAAGATGATTAAATAATAAAGGACGTTCGTATGAATAGACATACTGTTGAGGCATTTTATATATTATTTGGAAACAGGGTCTCACTAAGTTGCTGAAAGCCTCACTAAGTAGCTGAGGCTGGCTTTGAACCCGTGCAATCCTCCTGTCTCAACCTCCCAAGCACTGGGATTACAAGCGTGCACCACCACGCCCGGCTGGCCTGTTGAGGCATTTTAGTCACCTCCTGTTGCTCAGTGAGGCACTGAGGAGAACACAGTTTTGAGAGACAGGTAGACATGGATTGAAATCCTGAGTCTGACATTTACTAAATATACAACTATTGGCAACTTATTTATCCACCTTGAGCTTCATCTTCCTCATTTATTCCTCTATCATTTATTAGGTACTCTTTGTTGCAGATGTTAGACATACAAAAATAAATGACATCCCATGTCCTTAAGATATTTTTTAACTTGGTTTTTATTTTTATGTGGAACATATTAAGAATGGCATACATTCAGACTATGCTTAGTGTCCTTCCCCCCACCTCCCCTTCACCCTCCTCCCAACAATGACTGTCCAGGTTAACCATGCTATATTCATACTTTTACACATTAAAGTACATACTTCCCAGTTTAATTTTGGAAGTTGAATATCTAGGACTATATAAATGTTAATATTTATTCCTACTTCCCTAGCTCTTGTTCATTACTTTTCTGAAACTTTTTTTCTCCTACTTCACAGGTCATAATTAGACTGACTTCTAAAACTCAATCCAGTAATACCTTTTTCTCAAAGCTTTACCCATTTCTCCAAGTCATTGCTTGAATTCAGTTTTCTAGTATAAAATGGTGGCAAAAATTTTAAAGGATATAGGTAGAATAAACATGGTTATTTGTGAGCCCTGTGAGATACTATTCAGTCTCTTTATTAATAAAGAATTTATTCCTCTACTTGGAAGTATTCTTAGTTGACAGCCCTCTGCCATTGGCTGAGAAAATCTATCACTTTCAAGTTTATGCTTCCTTTCTGGTCTGCATACAATACAAGGGAAACAGGCCTAGCCTCCTCTCCCAAACTTAGGACAATTAGGAAAGTTCACATCAGCTTCATAGAGTTGACTGAGGTCTTTTATTAAATTGCAACTAATTCCAATTTCTTTCTTTGCTAAATTCTGTTTCCTCCCTTTCTTCTATAAAAATGGTGCCAATATTAAAACTTACATTAAGTACTGAACTGAGAGAGTAAACTGGTAGAAGAAAGTGGTCTAAGTGAATGTAATATATCAAATGTTTGAGAAATAAGGAGGAAATGATTGTGAGCACAATGGACTTGGTTTTCTGATGCTGGGGCAGCAAATATTTTGAAAAAATAATAAAAAGAAAATGATTAATTACTAATGAAAGTCTAAGTGTAAAAACCAGAAAGCCTCCTTGGTATCAAATAAAGAGAATTTCATATATTATACTTTAGGGTAAAACAAAACAAAGAAACAAATAACAGTACCCCCAGTGGAAACTCTAAAGCTTCAGTAAAAGGACAACATAGCTCCAAAGGAGGATTAATAATCTGAAGGGTTAATAATCTCTAAATTCATGAATATTATAGATCAAATTCTTGATTCATTGGAATACTTTGGACTTGCAAAAATGTCCTCAACTCTTCTTGTGGCTATAAGTAACAGGAATTAGAACCCAACATCACCTAATCAGCAATGTGCTGGTATTTGTTAGAGGTGGAAAGAAAGTAAACCCTGAAAGAGCTGCAGAACCTAGCTAGGAGCCATTCCCAGAAAGCAGGAAGGTATGTACAGGATCCAGTCCTGGAGGTGCTGATTCAAAGAGAGACAGAATACAATATTAAACATAGAATATGATGTTGATGTGGAAGTACTTCTCAGGAATTCAAGATTTAACACACTTGCCAAAACTCAGGAGGTGGTGCTAAGACACTGCCAAGATGAATCTTAAAGGCTTGTAGAAAGTGGTATCCAACACTTAGTAAACTAGAAATCCTGGAACTGCCTGGTGGTTGATGAAAGCAGGGATCCATGAGCTCAGAGAAATGGGCATCTTATAGTAGATTCACTACATGTGATTGTTAATTGTACATCTCAACACTAGTCTAGATGTTGTTGTGGAGGTATTTTTAAATAAAATTAATATTTGAGTCAATCATATTTTCCTCTATAGTGTGAGTGAGGCTTAAGAGAAAAATGACTGATGTCTCCTGAGGTAGAGGGCATTCTATGAGTAGACTACCTTTAAACTTGAGCTGTAGCACCAACTCTTTCCTGGTTCTCAAGGCTGCTGTTCTGCCCTGGAAATTTTGGGTTCGCTAGCTTCCACAATTGTGTTTCTTTCTCCACATCCTGTTGTTAATGTTTCTCTGGAGATCTAACATCACTATTAATATACTATGTAATCCTGGAAAACTTATTAAATAGCAATACCTGGAGAATTCTGTACGCACCAAAGCAATGAACAGTAAGGGAAGTCAGTATAAGCCTGTATTTGATTATAGCTATAAGAATGTATGAACCCAGCATTTGAGGCTGAGAGAACCACTTGTTATAAGATTCAAGATAGATGCAATCAGAAACACATCAAAGTAAGTCACTAAGCTGAACATCAGAAGAAGAAAGGGGAAGGAAATAGGGTGGAAATTGGGGAAGGACTAAATGAGTGATATATGCATGTATGCCTCTACCATCCTGTTCCTCATAATGATGTATGATTACAATACACCAATAAATAAAAAGGTGAACACAATGATAGGAATGAGTAAAAAGGCTGGAGGAGTAACGAGAGGGGCCTGGTACATACAGAGCTATGGAGATTATTAGTAAAATATGACATACCTAAGGTAAAGATATTTGAGTATCTAAGGAGCATAGTTTTCTACCTATTGAATCCAAATAAATCAAGGATAGATGGTCAAGAAGCTGATGGCATCTACCCAAACAAAAAGTCATACCTTGCCATATATGTTGGACCTAAGATACCTGACAAAGACAAATGGAGAACAAAAATGTTGACTAGCCAGTCTAGTGGTGCATGTCTGTCATTCTGCTTGGGAAGATGAGGCATGAGGATCACTTGAACTCAGGAGTTTGAGACCAGCCTGAGCAATGCAGCAAGACCTGGTATCAATGACAATAACAATTATATATTTTTACAAGAATATACCTTCTGGCTCTCATGGCTATAGTCTACCATTGATTAATGGAGAGGCCGAAGCCCTGAAATTGTAAAAAATTTTAATTACCCAAATGGAAGGGTAGATATTGGTGGTGCCCTTAAGAATTTAAAAGATGGAAATTTAAAAGTGGAAATCCAAATCATATCTCTCTTTATTAGTTTTTCCCCCACCCACAAAATCCATGTGGATTCTATTAACAATGTATTACTAAAAAAAAAAAAAAACCATTCAAATGGTCCCTTATGGCTGTTGTTCCAGATTATCTACTAAAATATCTTGTTAGCAAAGGTTATATGGCCTCAGGTTCATTGTATGTGGCATGCAACCATTGTTTTGGGAAAATATTATTTTCCATTTTTATCACAAAAGAGGATCAGGCAGTGGGACAATGGTATGTATTTATAGTCTTGCCCTGAAACTGTTACCTCTTCCTGAGTTGTCATAGGTTTTATCTCCCACTGCCTGGAGCTAGTATATTTTACTAACATCCCCAACATAATCGGTAGTTTTTACTCATTGGATCTAAGTAGCATAAAGCCTTTGATGCAATAAAGCACTGTAAAACTTTCCAACATTAACATATAACATACAACTGTTCCAAGTATCTATGGGACCATATCATGATATAAGATTTTATAGCAAGCCCCATTAGAGGAAACAAAACATAGACACTAGGTTTCTGGAGCAAGATCATAACATCTAAAGCAAAGAATTGTACATGTTTTTAAAAAAATATCCTGGCATACTTCTGTCCTGGAAGACATGGCACACCTACTATGATTTATCCAGTGATGGCATGGCTTAAACTGTCCATTATGAGTTGGTCATAGCAGATTCATTATAAAATTTATTGGGCCAAGCACGGTGAAAAGGAAATGGTACCTTGAGCATCAGTCACAAGCTGGGCTAGAAAACAAGTCCAGGATCATATGGCTGAGAATTCCATGTCATCTGCTCATTATTTTACCACCATTTTTCTTTAGCTTACACATTTGGCATAATATAAGCAGATAACAATGAAAGTAAAGGCTTGGTTCATAGATGAACTGGCTTGATATGTGGATAGAAATGAACAAACAAACAAACACAACATAAGGGATGCAGGGGATACCATGAAATACATCAGTGAGTAAAAATTATTTAGTGGTGTACCTGGTGACCCACTTTATATGAACAGAGACATGCTGTTGTCTTGAACAATTGACATGGGCCAGGAAAAACAGTAATTGGAAGATTGAGAGTAAGGGATTCAGATACATGAAACTATGTATGGACTCAGGAGATAAGTATAAAGGGTGAAAAAATCTCTGTATCTTATGTAGTACTCAAACAGAGAGCATTAGCTATGTAGGAGTCACTAAACAACTTCTTTCATGGACTTTGAGTGGGTTTGCCATGGTGGAAGAAACTCACATTATTAATAGGGCCAAGAGAATGAGTTCTCCCTCAAATGCCTGATCTAACCACTGCTCTAACACATACCCAGCAACAGGAACCCATGCTAAACCCTCAGTATGACAGCAGTCTTGAGAAGGCCAACTAGTCAGTTAGTGTCCTGTTATCTCCTTTAGCTCTTCCACTCTGGAAAAGGGGTAATGATTCATTGTGACTGGACAAATTTAAAAAGTCCATCTTTTCTGGTTCTCAGGGCTACAGCCAATACCATCTTCTGAGGGTTTGATCAGCTAACATGGAGTACTTCTGAACTTTAAGTTTTCAATTACTTCTGAAATGGATCATTCAAAATGGGAAATTAAAGAAGCCTTTTAGTGAGACCAATTATGACCAAGGGAAACCACTTCTTTTTAAGATTTTGACATTCTTACTATTGCTTCTTTCACTATTATTTAAGTTTATGTAATAATGCACTCATTTCTCTCAGATATAGAACCTTCAATTTAGGTATATGGCCACAAGATGTCATTGTACATCACAGACACATTTGTAAGTAGAATGTGAGAAGTGTCCCCTTCCCTAATAGAGAACTTTGTAAACAGTGAAAATGAAATAAGAAGTATTGCATACCCATTTAAAGTGTGTAAAGTTTTGTAATGACAAGCATTTTGGAAATATTTTTGAGATAGTTACATCCTTATTGCTAGAGAAGCCCAAATTGCTTTAGTAAACCTCAGAGCATCTCATCTCCTTCCTGAGGTTTATATCCATTTTTCATAAAAATTCATCTGGCTGATAAAATATGTTTTTCTTCTCTGAAGCATGTTTATGTTGACATGAATTATTTGTAAATTCTCACTCTTATTTAGGTTTTATTTTTTCCAAACATGTTGAAGCAGATAATAAATTGCTAGAACATACAAATTAAGTGATTTTTTTTTTTTCAGCCTGACTGGTTTCATCACCAATGCGATTTTCATTTTGGGTTTTATTTTTATTTTAATTTATTTTTTATTTTTATTTTTTTTGGTGGTACTGGGGTTTCTGGAAGCCCTTCTACCTCCGGGCTATGCTCCCAGACCTATTTTATACTTTTTTATTTGGAAACAGGGTCTCTTAAGCCAGCGCAGCTGGCTTCGAACCTGCGTGATCCTCCTGTCTCCGTCTCCCAAGAGCGGGGATTACAAGCGTGTGCCACCACGTCCTGCTCATTTTGGGATTTATAGATGATATTTTTTAAAATGCATCAACTTTTCTATTATAGTACTATTCTTGAAAAAAATCTTTAAAAGTTGCATTTATTTCTGATAAGCAAGCAATCAGAGTCAGTTTCAGATAGATGATAGAGATAGAACAAAGAATTCAACTCAGGGGCATTCTACCTCTGAGCTATACCTTCAGCCCTTTTTATGTGTTATTTTGAAGCAGGGTCTCACTAAGTTGCTGAATCTGGCCTTGAAACTGCAATTCTCCTCCCTCAGCCTTGCAAGTACTGGGATCACAGTCATGCACCCTGGGCACAGCTCTAAGCTTCATATTTTTATTGACATAAACAAATACTAGATTTCATTGGCCCAAATTTTTTGGATTTTTTAAAGCAGAAGTGCTTGCAAAATCTTGATTTACTATTTTTTCCTATATTCTAAACTGTGGTGTTGTTATAGTTGTTTTTCCAAGTGAGCTTTTTTCCCCCCAGCTTTTTTCTTCCTTCTCCAATAGCCTCTGCTGTGTCCCTGCCCCCTGCTTTTACTCCCTCCCCCACAGATGTGCACCAGGTGGTCAACTCATTGCCAGTGGTCCCTCTTCTTCGTCTACTCTCAGCACACACCTCCACCTCTCCAAGTTCATCTGAGCTACCCTCTTCCTTACTCTACAGGACTCACTCTGCTTTTTCTTGCCTGATGTCAAATAAGAAAATGGCATTAAAAGCATCTTGGCAGCTGGGCCTGGTGGCACATGCTTGTAATCCCTGTACTTGGGAGGCTGAGACCAGAGGATCACAGTACTCTGTCAGCCTCAGCTACTTAGTGAGGCCCTCTGCAACTTCATGAGACCTTGTTTCAAAATAAAGACTAAAAACTAGGGCTGGGGGTATAGCTCAGAGGTAGAATGCTCCTGGATTCTATCTCTAGTACCCCCCGCCCCCAAAGCATCTTGGCTTTCTAAGCTTTTATTTATTTATTTATTTATTTATTTATTTGGAGTATTTTGGTTACATATACATATACATACACATAATATGTAACTCCAAAGGATGGCTGATTTTTTATTTAGAAGAGTTGAAAGAAAATGTGGGGAAAAAAGGAACTACAAACAGCTCTCTACTTTAAGCAATTAGTCTTATTCTTGCTCTATAAATATCTAGGACTTGAATCAAAGCAGGGTGAGTGGCTTTTTCTGGATGCTGATGATTCGCAGAGTGAAATCTTATCGACTGATTGTTTGGAAAAAAAAGATTCTCATATCCTCCAAAAGCTGTTTAAGTGTATGTGTGGCAGAGTCTGGGTGTATGTTATTACATTAGACAACGGATGGCATGGCTTTACTGATGATATAAAGAGACCACAATGTGTCCTTCTGGAGGAAATTTATTGCTGTTCTTTAGGTTAATGTTTTTAATATCTGAATATTTGTTATTGTCAGTGAGGTAATGTTTAAGTAAATCAATTGTGCCATTTTATTATGCAATTTGTAATAAAGTCAAGGTTTTCACATGTCCCTTGAGTTTAAGTAAGGTCAATCCTCAGAGTTGGCTTAAAACAATTTCATTGCCTTCTTTCGTTTTTGGATTTACTGGAATAAATAAAGAGTGTGGTATTTGGGAGGTAGTGGTCCTGGGAGTGGCTCTCATGTTGATGCCCCTTTGCCATCACCACTTGGGATTCCTCTTCTTCCTCACTGCATAGCTGTCTTCACTGTATACTCCCGTATACAGTGAAAATGCCAAATTGTGAAAATGCCAAAGACCTTCCTGGACAAGAGGCAGCCAGGGAAGCAACGGAGTGGCCTCCTCTACTCCCTTCCTGAGAGGTGGAGATGCATGTACACTTTTCAGTCATTGCAAGTGAGTCCCAGATTTTCTTTTAGGTTGGCATAAAGGGAAGAAAGTATTTGTATTAGAAAGATTGATTAATAAAAAAGAACAAAATCATATCATTCTCAAGAATATGGAAAGACCTGGAGAACATTATGTTAAGTGAGATCAGCCAAGCACAGAGAGAAGGAACATATGTTTTCTCTAATATGCCTAAACTAGAGACTATTAAGAATACCAGAGGATCTCCAGGTAATGGAGGGGAAACCTCAGCAAAGCTGAAATGGAAGGGTAGGAGAGGAAGAAGGCAAAGGTTGATTAATGGAGGAGATACATTTGAATATGTGTAAAAGTATGAATGTAGCATGGTCAGCCTTGACACTCATTGTTGGGAGGGGGAGGGGAAATGGAGGCAGGGGCACCAAGCCCAGTCTGAATGTATGCAAATTTCAATATGATCCACATAAAAAATAAAATAAAATAAAAAATAGGAAAAAAGAAAGATTGATTAGCTTGAGATTTAAAGGCATAGATAAAAATTAAAACTATAAATTT